>NW_017674234.1:99434-104219 GCF_001879085.1 Nicotiana attenuata
GATAGGGTTTTGGCAAGATGTGAAGAAACCAACCTTGTGCTCAACTGGGAGAAATGTCACTTTATGGTGCAAGAGGGAATTGTATTGGGTCACAAAATCTCAAGGCAAGGAATTGAAGTTGATAAGGCAAAAATCGAGGTTATCTCAAGACTCCCTCCCCTACTTCTGTCAAAGGGGTGAGGAGTTTTCTTGGTCATGCCGGGTTCTACCGGCGATTCATTAAAGATTTTTCAAAAATTGTGAACCCGCTTTGCAAGTTGTTAGAGAAGGATGTCAAGTTTATTTTTGATGAGAAGTGCATGGAGTCTTTTGAGCTACTGAAACACAAGTTGATAACAACCCCTATAATCACTGCTCCTAATTGGGACTTGCCTTTTGAACTTATGTGCGATGCGAGTGATGTAGCGGTTGGGGCGGTGCTAGGCCAAAGAATCAACAAAATGTTCCATCCTGTGTATTATGCTAGCAAGACTATGAATGAGGCCCAGAGAAACTACACAGTGACAGAAAAGGAGCTATTGGCTATTGTGTTCGCGATGGAGAAATTTAGACCTTACCTTATGGGGTTAAAGGTGATCATACACACAGACCATGCAGCCCTTCGGTATCTGATGACTAAGAAGGATTCGAAAGCAAGATTGATGAGATGGGTGCTACTCCTTCAGGAATTTGATCTAGAGATTATGGATAGAAAGGGAAGCGAGAATCAAGTTGCCGACCATTTGTCCCGATTAGAGGAAGATGGGAGACCAAGTGATGGTATTGAGATTAATGATAGGTTCCCTGACGAGCAGCTTCTTTCCGTTTCTATGTGTGAGATGCCATGGTTCGCGGCCATCGCCAACTTCATTGTGACTGGTAACATCACGTGTGAGCTCTCTTCCAACCAAAAGAAGAAACTCAAGCGGGATAGTTTGGATTTTTATTGGGATGATCCGTATTTGTTTAAAATTTGCACGGATGGAGTAAAAAGGAGATGTGACCGGAAAGTGAACAAATGAGCATATTGGAGGCTTGTCACTCTTCTCCCTATGGTGGTCATCACGGGGGGGTGAGGACAGCTTCAAAAGTTTTGAGTTGTGGCTTCTATTGGCCCACGTTGTTCAAGGATGCTAGTGAATTGGTGAAGAGATATGATGCATGTCAAAGAGCCGGCGGTATTTCCAAGAAGGATGAGATGCCCCTCAATACAATTCTTGAGGTGGATATTTTTGATGTTTGGGGCATCGATTTCATGGGTCCGTTCGTGAGCTCCTGTGGTAATACTTACATTCTCGTGGCGGTGGACTATGTCTCAAAGTGGGTGGAAGCCGTGGCTCTACCCAACAATGAAGCCCGAAGTGTTGTAGCATTTTTGAAAAAGAGTATATTTACGAGGTTTGGTACTCCTCGGGCCATTATTAGTGATGGGGGGTCCCATTTTTGCAACAAGGCTTTCGACTCATTGCTTGCTAAGTATGGAGTTAATCACAAAGTGACCACCCCCTATCATCCACAAGCTAGTGGAAGTCTCAAATCGGGAGATAAAGAGTATTTTGTCCAAAATGGTGAATGCTAATAGGACCGATTGGTCGAAGAAATTGGATGATGCTCTTTGGGATTATCGGACGGCTTACAAGACTCCAATTGGTATGTCTCCGTATCGGTTGGTGTTTGGTAAAGCTTGCCATCTTTCGGTGGAACTTGAGCACAAGGCTATGTGGGCATTGAGGAAGTTGAACTTTGAATGGGATGTTGCAGCCAATTTCCGAGTGGAGCAATTGAATGAGCTTGATGAGTTTAGATTTCAAGCCTACTCCAGCTCGTCTTTGTACAAGGACAAGATAAAGTACCTTCACGACAAATATGCTCGGGGAAAGGAATTCAAGGTCGGTGATATGGTTCTTCTTTTCAACTCCCGGTTGAGGTTATTTCCGGGCAAACTCAAATCTAATTGGAGTGGCCCTTTTGAAGTGGTATTTGTGACTCCCTTTGGTGCTCTTGATCTCAAAAACAAAAATGGTGAGGTATTCCGGGTCAATGGGCATCGTGTGAAGTATTACTTGGGGAAGATTGATGACAGCCACGTGGTGGCACTCCTTCATTTGAAGTGATATTATGGTAAAATGCGTCGTGTCGCGACGTTAAATCAGGTGCTTCTTGGGAGGAATCCCATGTCTTTTTCTTTCTTTTTATTTTTCCGTTGTAGATTAGGATTTTTCAACTCATGGTTTGTGAGATGTTGCAGGGTTGATGTTGGACCAGTGCAGGACAAAAGTAGCAAAAATTTTAAGGTCTCTGAAGTTTGCCTACGCGGCCGCGCACCAAAACAGTGTGGTCCACGTAGGCTGGTGAAATGGGAGCTGAGTCTCTGAAGCCAGCTGCGCGGTCCGCGTGACATTTTTGTGCGGTCCGCGCAGGAGAAGCCCAAATTACATGCTCTCTGAAGTTTCCCACGCGGCCGCGTGACAAAACAGCGCGGTCCGCGTGGGCTGTTCAGGCAATTAAGGATGCTGGAAATCCAGCGCGGTCCGCGGCAATTTCTATCGCAGCAACAGAGCAGCAACAGGCCGGGAACCAGTTTAAGGTTCCTTCCAGTACAGTGGACCAGGCTTGAGGAGCCACTGTATATCCTTTCTCTGTTTTTATGCTTATTTTGGTAGTTGACATTGGGGACAATGCCAACTCTTATTCGTGGAGGTGCGCCCTACTGTTTTGATACATTTGGATGACTGTATATATTTGACTTTTAGTTTATGTTTTAGATTTGATAGTTGGCCTGTATATAACTGCCAATTTTGGCTACTTCTCTACTTTATGTATATATTCATTCCCGTTGTATATTCTACTCCCCATTGTACATATTCATTCGGTTTTTCTATTTCCTTTCAAATTTTTCAATTTTAGCCTAGTAGTGAGGCTCGCAGCCTTTTGTTTTAGTTTTGATGTTTTCAATGTCCTTGGTTTTCTTAATGCCACGGTTCTTTCCAAGGGTAGTGTGTTGTGCGAACCGGGTGGCTCTTCCCAATGATAGATGGCGTGACAACCTTCTTAAGGGTTTGAGTCCGTTTTTGATTTTTCTTCTTTTGATTTTCAATATTTCGTAGTTAAGAGGACCTCAGGCAAGCTTCACTTGGGCCTAACACATTTGCCTTTGATCCCATGGTCAAAGACATAATGTTGTGTTTAGGATGGTGAAAATTGTGACCTTGAGACTCTTGTGTTGACCAAACAATCATCATATGGTCGTGTGGGGCCATTGTGCGCTTGAATTGGAACTAAGGTCGTTGTGGGCTCTCAACTCGATGTCTTTAGCAATCCTTGAGTGTGTGTGGTGAGAATTCGAATTGTGAGTCTAAGCTCCAAGCTGATGGTCTAGAACTTGCCCTGAATGTTTGTTGAGGCGAAATCATAGGTGAAACTTGACTTGAGAAGTGAATATAGGCCCTCCTTGATCCGAACTTCCAAATTTGAACAATTTCCATGACCTACCAATGAAATGATCCCTAGTTCAACCCTTTTGAGCCTTAAACTTTCTTCTTTCATGAACCAAAGCTACAAGCCTATACCCGTTCTCAGTGAGACCCTCTCTTGGTACCCAAATCTTCCCTTGAGTAATGACAAATATCTAAGTTTGGGGGGAGAGACAAGAAAGGCATCAATGTGGTAAAGAGGCACAAAAGCAAAAGAAAAGGGAGGCAATGAAAAAGAGAAAAAGACAAAAAGAAATACAAAAGTGAATAAGAACCGAAAAAGGGGATTCAAAGAAAACAAAGTGAACAAAGGTTGTGTAAAAGTAGAAAAAGGAGAAAGGTTTGAATTGCAAAAGAAAGAGTGACAATGTGTCTCTCTAGCCCCTTGAAAGAAGTGAAATACTCAAACGAGTCAAAAAGTATGCCAAAATGAATCAAAAGAAGTGCTGAAGGGAAGATTGAACCTAAATGAACAAAAACATATCCTACCTTCACCCAAAAGCCTTCACAAAGACTCCTCAAAAGCCCTATATGATCTTGAGTTGAGGGAAGCCTACATTAGTGGATACTTACATAAGGGGCAAGCATATGGTACCTAAAGCTGGACTTATGACCTTCTTTGTGAGAGAAATGAGTGAAAAATCCATCAACCTCGGGTTGTGTGTCATTACTCTAAAAGGTGAGGTTCGCTTAGGAGAGTTGAGGATGTGTGAGTTTGGGTTCCACAATGACCAAGGTATTTGAGAAAAGCTCCTTGATGAAATGAGTCAACCCTTGATGCTCTTGTGTCACATTTGATCCATAGTTCTTAAAAGTTTAAAAATGTGTTAATGATGCATTCGTATTGAGGGCAATTGTTAGTCCCAATTGATGCGTGATGAGGCTTCCTTAGGATAAGCTGGAATTACTTGGATGTTTCCTTTTGAGGGGTGGGTCTTATTTTATTTGCTTGAGGACAAGCAAAGGATTAAGTTTGGGGGAGTTGATAACTGTGATTTTAACACGTTTTATGCCCATACTTGCCTATGCTTTATGTATGAATTGTCATAAAATAGACCCAGAATGCTTACAAAGTGCGCTTGATTGCAGGTTTGAGCGACAAGATGACAAAAGTCAAAAATCGGCTCGAAACGGAGTGAAACCTGCTCAAGTATCAAAAATCATTGAAGTGGGGACAAGAGGACCTAGCGCGGACCGCACTGTTTTGCTGCGCGGCCGCACTAGGAGATTCAGAGAATATACATTTCAAGGGTAACCATGCGCGGTCCGCGCTCCTTTCTACGCGGTCAGCGCTTGTGGAGATTCAGAGGCTTGAAAATTCAAGGCAAAGTCC
>NW_017674235.1:0-83631 GCF_001879085.1 Nicotiana attenuata
GTAGTTTAATTTCAGTATTAAGTTTCCCTTTGGCTTCATCTTGATGTGGGAAGATCTTCTTCAGCACCAGTTGTCCTGGTGCAAATTATCTCGGTTTGACCCTTTTGTTGAAAGCTCTAGACATTATTTTCTGATAAAGTTGATCGTGACATACTGCGTTCATCCTTTTTCCATCAATAAGGGCCAATTGTTCATAGCGGCTCCTTATCCATTCTGCATCGCTGAGTTCGGTTTCCTGTATAATCCTTAAAGAAGGAATCTCTACCTCGGCTGGGATGACAGCTTCGGTACCATAAACCAGCATGTAGGGAGTTGCCCCGATTGATGTGCGAAACGTGGTGCGGTATCCCAACAGAGCAAAGGGAAGCTTCTCGTGCCATTGTTTGTGGTTTTCTACCATCTTCCTTAGTATCTTCTTGATGTTTTTGTTGGCGGCTTCTACGGCTCCATTCATCTGAGGTCTATATGTTATGGAATTCTTGTGCTTGATTTTGAAAGTTTCACACATGGCTTTCATCAGATCACTGTTGAGATTGGCGGCATTATCAGTAATAATGGACTCAGGAACTTCGAATCGGCAAACAATACGATCTTTGACAAAATTTGAGACGACTTTCTTGGTTACAGCTTTGTAAGATGCAGCCTCTACCCATTTTGTGAAGTAATCACGGCCACTAGAATAAACTTGTGCCCGTTTGAAGCAGTAGGCTCGGTCGGACCGATGACATCCATTCCCCAGGAGGCGAATGGCCAAGGTGAGCTTGTTGCATTGAGCTCATTCGGCGGCACTTTTATCATATCGGCATGCACTTGACATTGGTATCATTTGCGGACATACTGGACGCAATCTGTCTCCATGGTAATCCAAAAGTAACCGGCCCTAAGTATTTTCTTGGCCAAGACAAAACCATTCATATGCGGGCCGCAGATCCCAGCATGTATCTCCTCGAGTAGCTTAGAAGCCTCTTTTGCGTCGACACATCTTAGCAATCCCAAATCGGGAGTTCTTCTGTACAAGTTTCCTCCGCTGTGGAAGAAGTGATTGGGCAATCTCCTGAGTGTGGTTTGCATGCTCCGGATATTCTCCTTTCGCCAAATACTCCTTGGTGTCATGGAACCAAGGCTTTCCATCTGTCTCTTCCTCGACATGAGCACAGTAAGCTGGTTGATTATGGATTCTTACTGGGATGGGATCAATGAAATTCTTGTCCGGGTGCTGTATCATAGATGACAAGGTGGCCAATGCATCGGCAAACTCATTCTGAATTTCGGGTACATGCCGAAACTCTATCTTTGTGAAACTCTTTCTCAAATCCTGCACATGGTGCAGATATGGCAATATCTTGGAATTCTTGGTGGCCCACTCTCCTTGTACCTGGTGCACAAGCAAATCTGAATCACCAATTACTAGCAGCACTTGAATAATCATGTCGATCGCCATGTTGAGTCCTAGTATGCAGGCCTCATACTCCCTTAAGAAATGAATGTATTTTTCCTTCTCTGTTGGTGACAAGCGAATGCTGATGCGAGTCTCCTTGACGGTCTCGGCGTCCCCCAAGTTTACTACTTCGGTTTCGTCCAGGTTGGACTTGGACTTATTCTCAAAGTTTTCAACCTCCCTGACAACTTCCTCGGGTATCTCGTCTTCTTCATCCGAATCATTGTCCTCATATTGCGTTGCCTCATTTCATGTCACAGTCATCGGTTCATCAGGAAAAATAATAATAACGCTGTAGAAAGAAAAAGTGTAGAAAATAATAATGAATAATAAAGAGCAATGCATTTGATTAAAACTGAAAAACATCAAGACAAGTACGACTCGATGAATCAAGCATTTATTTTGAAACAAATAAGTCTTTAAAACAAAGTTACTGAAAATATTAAATGCCTAGAATGGCTATAGAAATAAAATCTGCCAAGCTACCCAAGGACTCGGCGGGCCCAGGATGGTGTGGCGGTCCAGTTCCTGAGAACAGCTCCCTTCTCCACAGTCTGAATAGTGAGGCCTTCTTCCTCCTCCTCCTCAATTATTGCACTGAAGTCTTCGTCCTCCAAGAACAGATTCATCAGCCCAGCTAATGCCTCTTCTTCTGCAGTTCCCCATATTGTGTCAGCTTGGTGAAAAGCTTGATCCAAATGTGGTACCGGTTGCTCGAAAAGGTAATACGGTCCGCGCCATGGAGGCGACCGATCATTATACTCTTGCCATGTGTACTGATATCCAAGCCCAAAGGTAGTGCCATGACCCTTCAGTTGTACCGGTTTAGTAATACCCTGGAGGTTCTTCCCAAGCCCTTTACCGGGTTCATACCCAGACCATGCCGGTATGCTTTCTATTTTGCTACTCCACCATTTGTCTTTCTCAACGGCATTGACACGTTCAATGTGATGATAGGTTTCTCCTCCTAGCCTTCTTCTGTTTTCGATAACCGGGATGGTTTGGCTGGTGTAAATGGGGCTACTCCCATCCCCGTGAATGATCACCTCCTGATGGTTCCATTCAAATGTTACTGCCTAATGCAAGGTTGATGCCACAGCCCCAGCGGCGTGTATCCATGGTCGTCCTAACAGCAGATTGTAGGATGTAGATATTTCTAACACCTGAAACTCGACATCGAACCATGTAGGCCCCATTTGCAGACAGAGATTAATTTCTCCGATGGTAGCTCTCTGAGACCCATCAAAAGCCTTCACGTTTATGGTCCCTTCTCGTATCTCGTATAGGCCTTTGCCCAACCTCTTCAGTGTTGTCAATGGGCAAATATTGAGACTGTATCCTCCATCAATCAGGACCCTGGTAATGAAGTAGTCTTCGCATTGCACTGTGATGTGCAGTGCCATGTTGTGATTCAAACCCTCAGGCGGCAACTCATCCTCGTGGAAAGTGATTTTGTGACTTTCCAACACTTGTCCTACCATGTTAGCCATTTCTCCGCTTGTGATATTATTGGGCACATAAGCTTCGCTCAACATTTTCATTAAAGCATTCTTGTGCGCCTCTGAATTTTGCAACAGTGACAGGATGGATATCTGAGCTAGGGTTTTGTTCAAGTGATCAATGACGAAATACTCCTTTGCTTGTACTTTCCTCCAAAGGTCATCTGGCCCGGTTTCAATGACAGGCTGCTTGGCAGTGGCATCCTTACTTGGTCCTCCCAAGTGTTCAGGCGTATAGACTCTTCCTGTCCTAGTCATCCCTTGCGCAGCATCGGATTCCTCTATCTTTGTCTTTCCTTTTCGCCGAGCTTCGGCAACATAATCCCAAGGTATTGCTTTTGAATTGAAAGGAGGTGTGGTTGATACTGTCACTGTAAAAGGTGCGACCACTTCTACTTCAAACGGAACAGGGGTGGCCGCGGGTGGAGCCACCTCTACCTCAAATGGAACTGATGTGGCTACCTCAACCTCGATTGGCGACTGAGTCTGTGCTACAATAGGAGTAAGTGTGACTGAGGGTTTAAAGTCATCACCTTCCCGAATAAGCCCAATCGACCCCTCAGGATCCCACTCTTCGTTCGTCTCTATCACATGTATCCCACCACCTCTATGATCAGGGAGAGGGTTGTTGCGAACATTGGGTGTGGCTTCCTTTGCCTGTATGACCTTGTTGTCACTTAGCATCTGGATCTTATCTTTTAATGCTCGGCACTCGTCAGTGGTATGCCCCTTCATACTGGAGTGGTACGCACAAGTTTTGTTAGGATTGACCCATTGGGATGGATTCTCTAATGCCACAGCGGGAACAGGAGTGACGTAACCTGCGGCTTTCAACCTTTCATACAACTGGTCGATGGGTTCAGCAATAGCGGTGTATTGTCTGGGTGGCTTGCGGTCAAAATTGGGTCTTGGTCTTGGATAATTTTGGCGAGTCGGAGGTGACTGGAAATGAGATGGTTGGGAGTTATAGGTATGATAGACAGTGGCTGGTTGGGAATATCTGGGAGATGATGGTTGATATGTAGGTGGTGGTGCTTGGTATGTGGATGGAGGTGTTTGATATGTGGGTGGAGGTGTTCGATAGGTAAGTGGAGATTTCGGGCCTTGAGCCACCATTACTGCCCCAACGTCTTTCTTCTTTGATATGCCGCCTGATTGCAATGCCTTATTTGTGGCCTGTAATGCCTCGAAATTCGTTACCATCCCGCTTTTAATGCCTTCCTCGATTCTTTCCCCAAGTTTGATGATATCAGAGAATTTATAGTTTTCAATAACCATCAACCTTTCATAATACTGCGGATCTTGTGCTCTGACGAAGAACTTGTTCATCTGTTCCTCGTCTAGAGATGGTCTGACCTTGGCCGCTTCCGACCTCCAACGAATAGCATACTCGCGGAAAGTCTCAGTGGGTTTCTTCTTAAGATTCTGGATGTAGAAAACATCTGGTGCATTTTCTGTGTTGAACCTGAATCAGTCCATGAAATCCGATGCCATACTCAACCAATTGGACCATTTCTTGGGATCCTGGCTGATGTACCAGGATAAAGCATCTCCAGTAAGACTCCTCATGAAGAGTTTCATCCGGATCTTTTCATCTTTTCCGACTCCAACAAGCTTGTTACAATAGGTTCTCAGATGAACCCTGGGATCACCTGTACCGTCAAACATCTCGAACTTAGGAGGTTTGTACCCCTCTGGCAGTTCTACATCTGGCTGTATGCATAGGTCTTCATAGTTTAAACCTTTTATCCCTTTGCCGCCTTCGACACCCTGAACCCGACTTGTCAATTTCTTGAGTTCTTCGGCCATGTTCTTGATGATCAGGTCCTTCTCAGCTGATTCTGGTGTATAGGAAGTTGGTTGAGTAGAGTGAGATATGGTCTCCACATATATGAGGTTGTTTTGATGAGTGCTAGGGACTTGGGTGTAGTGATGGTCATTGGTTGAGTTTTGAGGATCGGGAATGGGTTGTGGTGTGTTTTGGGGAGTGTGGTAAGTGGCGGTTGGTGGGTACTGGATTGATTGATGGTGGTGTTGTGGCGGAGTTGGTACCGGTAAGGGATTGAGAGTCTGAGGTGGGGTTGCATATTGATGCGGTGCAGGAGGGTTTTGTGGATGTTGGTTTGGTGTGTTCTGAGGAGGTGCTGGGTTCTTTGGGTTTTGTTGATTAATGTCGGGAACATTCAAAGTGAGGGATAAGTTCGCCAAGTTGCGGACCTGCTCAAGTTCTCCCTGTAGCTCCAGTATCTTTTGTTTTAATCTTAGAACCAAATCATTCGGTGCCGGAGTACTCTGACCATCTGAAGTTTCTGCATTTTCTGCATTTTCCTTTCGAATACCACTTAAGTCATCCATATTTAGCCTTCTCTTTGCTCTTTGTATTGCTTGGAGGAGGAGGAGGAGGAGGTGGAGGGCCTCTAGATCTGGTATGATACGCTGATGATGCCAGTATGAGTGAACCAACCTTAGGGGATGGGAATAATCAAAATAAAGGGAAAAAAAGGTAAACAAGTCAGTAAGGGTTCTGAAATGTTTGTAGTATTTAAACACACATTGCGAGAATGTAAATTCGTGTCCTAATTTGGGAGCCTCGTTGTGCCTGAGGTAGGCCTAGCGAAAAATAGATTTGGAGAACTTTAGATGCCAGCAAATGCCTCATTTCATAATATGAAAAATAGACGAATCCAAAAACGACACTAAGATAATAGAAAAGTAAGTCACTATTGGCACTTGGCCTTATTACATTTTAGGAAAGCAAATAAATCTAGCCTATTTGGTCCCAGAAGGACCTTCCTCAGATTCGATCTTCCTGACTCCATCGTACAGGTTCCCTAGCTCGCGCAGACCCAGCAGCAGGTAGGCTCTAGCCAAATGTCCTCCTTCGCTTCCTTTAGTATTCTGGCAATCCTCAATCCCCTTTATGACTTTACCCTCCAGCTCCACTAATCCTCGCTCCAGATATTCCAACTTTCTGTTGGAAGTGACAGCCATTTCTTTCCATTCTTCGATCAACTTCATATTTGTCTCGTGTATTTCCCAGTGCTCATTCTCAGAATCGTGGACCCTCTTGCATAGTCTGTTGTATTTGACTTGAGCTTCAGCTTCTTCGTCTATGATCCTATTCCCTCGACCGGCTCCTGGCCTCACCATTCCCTTTAGATTGTCTTCTAACCATGTTGGGTAGAGAGGTTCGCACCATGCATGATACCTGTCAGGCTCAATGGTGTTCTTTTCCACAATGATTTTGCAGTGCCATATATGCTGGGCTTGGCACTTGTAAGGGACGTCGTCGTCTAGAAAGTCCGCTCTGAAATGGCTCATCTTGGCAATCCTGGGTACAACCTGCTTCCTGCCTGCTTGCCTCATAACTCGGATAGGGACATAGGGGTATATTCCTCTCAACCCAATCAGCACCAAGTGTGGAGCGTCTCTGGATCTGATGATGAATTCGTCTATTGGGAACCATTCAAACATCCATTGCACTTGTTCCTCGGTCAGATTGTCCAAGAACTCTACCCACTCTTTGGTGCTTTCTGGCTGAGCAAACCTGTCCGGAATGTAAGTCATCCTCTTGGGGTGATGGAAGGCAATATGGTCATTCCAAGCCCTTCGCAAAAATTCTTGGCGATACTGACCCCTTTGAAGATGTTCTAATAACCACAACTGCAGCAACAGGTTACAACCCTCGAAATGCTTGATCCCTCTTTGACAGCGCTCCAGAGCCCTGTCGATGTCGGCTATGATCATGGGGACTATAGTGTATGTTTGTCCATTGATCCCTTCCATCAAAGTCTTGGCGACCATGGCCAATCTAGTATGGATCCTTTCCCTTTTCATCGGGAATACTATCAGGCCCAAGAAGCACACAATGAATACAAACACTCTACGGTGGATGTGTCCCAGAGAAGTGATAGAAAGCTCGCCATGAAAGGTACGGTAGGACTTGCTATGGCCGTATCTCTCATACAGGTATTCGAAGGGTATGTAGGATTTCATTAGGCATTCCAAGTCAGCATTTTTCTTCAGCCCCATCATCTTTATGAACCCTTTACCAGTACGGTTCTCCGGCACCAACAACCCAGGGCTATCCCAAGTCAGTCCCGCAAGTCCCCCAATTTCTTCTAGGAGGGGAGTCATTTCTATGTCGCCGAAACGGAACACACCCCTTTCACTATCCCAGAACAAAGTGGTAGCCTCGATCAACCTATTGTTTGGCTGAATGTCTAGTAGAGAAGGTAAATTGCCCAAGTGCTTTCTTACGTGTTTCTTGTCACTTGAGGAAAGGTCCTCCCACCAATCTAGTAGCAATGGTGGAATGTTGCTGACTATGCCGAATCTGGGGACCTCATGCCTCATTTTCTAAAAAACAAAAGGTTAGGCCCTTCTCCCCCACCAAACTCGACTATTTATACATTCATGATTAGCATATCGGCATTTAGTTCTCCAAATTAATGCACAGAACGTGATTATGTCCGTTGGGATTATGGAAACCCCATTGGACTTAGATAAGGCTCGTCTTAAAGGATTATTATGTGGACAACATATTAATCCGACTAGGTTTGACCATGATGCATGCACAGTTATGATAAGAGTAAGGTTACTATGGGGGTCTAGACTGGTACCCTCAAGCGGACAACTTGAGGGGGAAAGGCACGGAACCGTCGATTGCACCGCGAATCGACTAGTTTTACCGCAAATAAGCCTTTCCGAATTTAAGGGTAACAAATTGGAAGAGCGCAACCACTCATCAAGCGTTGCTATAGGATTTGATACGCACGAGTGGAATATGATGTGGAGTATGATATATGCAACAATAAACAGCATGTTGTCAAGTATTTGCACGTAAAAATGATAAATACAGTATTTAAATAATTGAAAGGCCGTTACAGAAGAAGAAAATAAAGAGACAAGTCAGTTTCAGGAAAATAAAGAAATCATAAATGCTTAAAAAAGTAAACAGTTAAATTCAAAAAAGGGGAAAGGGTGCGTGGGATAGAGCATGCTTAAACTGATTCATAAAAAATAAGTTCGTTATGGTAAGAGCCTAGAATATCCCCAGCAGAGTCGTCATGCTGTCGCGCCCCCTTTTTTCCTCCTCACGGAGAAAGTCCGGGTTTCGACATTCATAGGGAGTCGACTCGTTTCCTTTTGGGAATTGGGTGTTTTGAAGAGTCGCCACCTAACGGATTATGGTTCTTTAGGGCACTTAAAGTAATTAACTCATGTAACTAGTTGCATTACCAGAGATTAGGGTAAGGGCACGAAATAACCTTGAGGGGAAGGTGTTAAGCACCCCTCGCGGTCCACAACGGTGGGTCCCGGCCGAACTTATATGAATCAGTCTTGTCGGACAAGTAAACAGTTTCAACACGTATTTGCAAATAAAGGTATGTTTTCACATTCTGAATACATGTACGATTCAGGTAATGGGAGCAAGAGAGAGATTTGAACAATTTGCACATGTATATGTAAAGAGAAGAAAGTTTATAAAATTTAAACACATATGGAATTGGGAAAGGGGAGTCCTAGGTTGATTAGCCTACAGGATCATACCCATGCAATGCCCGGTAATCACTCCTCAATGAGGGGCTACACGTGACATTAGCGCGCAATCATCATATCCTTTTAATACCCATTACCCACCCCTTAGTGATTATATGAGCGAGTTTAATTAACGACCTCTAAGCGTGCTGCTACCCGTCCTTTTCTTATGGTCCTGGAGGAATTTGGGAGCCCCTAAATCTGGACAGTTCTAGACAGCCTAAGGTTTATAAAAAGGCAAAAATCTAGGTGACAGGCAAATAACATATAGGACAAACAAATAAGGACATACACTTAGAAGGCTCACATTTTACCTCCGCATGTATATAGGCAGTCAAACAGCACGCCTAAAACACAGTTTTTTCAAAAGAAGTTCAGAAATCCTAAGAACATGATATCACAAAAAAACAGAACATGGAGCGTTTGTTTTCTAGGGAAGTAGCAGGATCCTAGCCAGTTTGCCTACTGGTTTTACAGCTTGTTAAACCTGGATAATTTCACATATAGACAGCGCTGGTTTCATGATTATTTAACGCCTTAAGGCTTGCCTAAGTGCGTATATGCAGTCACATTTCTGAAAAAAGACATTTTTTGAAGTCCTTTATCCTATAGGCATGCTTTCTATTAATTAATTAACACATCGTTGAGGACTATTAAAGAAACAAATAAGATAATTGATTAACTGATTCAGAACCTATAGGCATGATTTCTAATTAAACTGGTTTAGATCCTATAGGCATGATTTCTACGATTAAGGCTGATTTTAAATCCTATAGGCATGATTTCTATGCTTAAAGCTGATTTTTAATCCTATAGGCATGATGTCTAATTGTATATAAGATGAATCAAGCAGAATTTATTTGACCAAAGCGAAACCCCTATAGGCATGTTATCTAACAAACACATTTGAACAAAATGAACCCTATAGGCATGTTATCTACCCATCTTTACCCACAGTATACAACTACCCTCCCTTTTCACTAGTCACCCCAATATCTGTTTACAAATAATTATTACAAACCAATGATTGAATAAAAATTACATAAATAGAATAGAAATTAAGCTATAGGGAGCCTGAAGTAGGCCCAAAGCAAATCCTGGTGTACCAGGCCTTCACTAGTCTAAAATGCCCAAGATTTCATAGCCCAATTCATGTCCAGGTGTGTCAGAGTTCCCTAAGGATCTCAAGGATCCCGGGCAGTGCTCACACCCAGACTTTCTCAAATAAAGACTGATTGTGTGCAATGTGGAAGTGCCAACCCTGATATGCCAGAGTTCAGAGAGGTCTTATAGACCTCTAAGAAGTACACATACCAGAGGGGCAGAACTTAATAACCGAATAATAAATGGGAGTGCTTGACATAATTTGAAAGAGTTTTTGGTAAACAGTATAAAGAAGAGTCTTAGGAGTGAAGAGATTCTCTGAAACCAGTACTAGTTTGAGTGGTAAAACAGTTTGAGAAAAACATGAAGAACATTTTTGAAATCAGAGTGCAAGTCACAAAACAAACAGCTTCAAAAACACTTTTGGGCAAACAAACTCTACATATAGGGAGAAAAGGATTTGGGGACATATATAACACACCCTAATGTATAAGCAAACAGATGCACAAGCTTCTCAAGAAATTGTAAGTTAATTACAAAGGTTACAGCAAAGACATATTGAGAACACATAGATCTTGAACACACAATCAGAGTACTTTGTAGAGCTAGATGACTTAGTAGGATCTCATTAGTGAAGTAGAGTAAGAAAGATTTAAATGAACAAACTAGGAAAGCACTTCATGAAAACATTCATAGTTTGGAAATACTAATCATAGATAGAACAAGCAGAATTAAGACATGCTTGGTGAATCAGTAAACAAGAAATGTAGCTTGGACATGCTAATGAGCAAACGGTATGCATGCAATTATCACAAGGCGGGATTGGACATACTAAACAGTAAATAGATTCTTATGGATAAGTATACTAGTCAGAAGAAACTCCAATATGCTAAGTGAGACAGTAGTTAGGCAGTGATCTAGGCATGCTGATTACACATAGAGCGCATAATAATAAAATAATAAATAGGATTGGAAGTCACAACTAATGAATTGAAACAGCAAAGAAACACATAGTTTTGGAATTTGAATTGAATCAGGACAAACCAGTTAAAGAGAGGATACAGAGTATAGAGTAGAGATGGTGCAAATAGCCAGCCTTGGCTTACAGCCGGCTGGGTTAGTAAGGATTACAAGTAACAGAAGAGAATAGAGAGCTTTGAGAGTGTGAGAGTGTTGATGAAGTAATATTCGTCCTTTCAAAAGTCAGAATGGAGAGATTATATAGCACTTAGCAGAGTAAAACAAATAAGGCAAAGAATAATCAAGAGTTCCAATTAAGGTATGCAAGTAAAATTAAATAGTTAATTGGGGATAAACCCAATCAAATAATTCAACAGAATCCGGAAAGCATCCCTTAAATTAGGGAGAATCAATTAACAGCCAAGTTACAGGTTCAATAAGGTAAATAAATCAATCAAAGAGCCTCTAGGAGTAGGTTAAAGCAATTAAATCCCATAAATCGGGCTAATAAACCAATTAAGGCAAGTAGTACCAGTCATGAGTCACAAATAAGGAAAGAAATCAAAGAGAAGTACCAATCTCGGCAAAAAAATATAATTTGAACCCTAACTAGGCAAATAAAATCAGTCAATCCCTTTTAATTGACAGAACTAACGAATAACGGGCAAATATTGAAATAATCAGTGAAATAAGCATAAACCCTAGGGATTAAAACATAGGTATGAAAAATCAGTCGAACAAGTAAAGAGAATCATAGTCAAACACTTTAGAATTTTTGCAGAAAACTTAAAGGGATGAAACCCTAGTTTGAAAACACTTAAAGAAGAAAACTTGAAGGCATGTCAACATACAGAGATTCGAACAAACAGAAGTCATAGAAGTCAAAACCTGAAGCATTGTAGTGTTTAAAAATCGGTCAGTAGTAAAGGAGTAAAAGAACCCAGAAGAGTAGCCATGGAAGTTTAAAAATATTTCAGATACCTAGAGGTTCGACTAACAAACAACAAGAAAACAAACCCTAATATAACAAAAAATGTTCAGACATCGATTAACTAGTAAAGAAGTAAAGGAAATTTTAGGAAAAAATCAACGATGAACTCAGGATCGTTCCCGATCTACGGAGATCTGAACCGATTCGAGTCCAAACATTGGGTTTCTTGAAGAAAAGAGAAAGGGTAAGAGGATCTGGCCTTTGAATCAAGGATTTGAACCGTGAAACTTCGATAGAAATCACTCACAGACCATGGACAAACTCTTGAAGAGCCTTAAACAAGATCTGGACCAGATCTCTTCGAGGTCCTTCCACAAAATCCACACAATTGAACAACCAGGGAGATAGGAGACAAGTAGAGGCCTCGTACAGCCATGCGAAGCCATAGATCGAGTAGGAATCACAGGGATTAGGGTTAGTTTTGGGTGGCGGCGGCTAGGGTTAGGTTTAGGTCTCAGAGAGAATTGGAGAGGAAAGGGGTTTCAGGGCGGCTGTTTGGTGAAAAATGGCTTAGGGTTTCGGGGGTTAGGTTAGATAAAAAAGGAAGGTTTGTTTTGGACCGTTGATCTCTTGAGATCAACGGCCAAGATTGGTTCCGGGATGGGGCGGGTTATAAAATTGGGTCAGGGTTTTGGGTTAGGTTAATTGGGTTGGGGTTTTAATTGGGCTAGGGGTGTATTTGATTGGGCCAGGGGTCCGAATTTAATTATGGTTAAAGGTGCTATTTGTTAAATACCCGATTTAATTGATAAACAATTTTTAAAAATATCTAATAGGCTGTAAAAAATGATTTTCATGCCTGGAAATATTTTAAAATAATTACTTAATATTTAAAAAATGTAAAAGGCTATTTTTTGGTGAAATAATGTAATAATGCATGCATAGGCTATAATTGCAATGTAATTGCAATTGCATCCTAAAAATACAAATGTGGTTGTTTGTGCAACAATTGAAACTTAGTACAAATGCAGATGATAAAATTAAACCACAAAAATTATTATAAAACTATTTGTGATACAATTAGTGATCGTTTAAAATGCTGGGAGAAATTAGTTAAAATATTTAAAAATGTCAGAAATTGAATAAAAAATGCTAATTGATGCCAAAGCATAGTTTTGAAAACATTATAGGAAAAATTGGGTATCAACAGTGACTTGTGGGTTTACGGGTTTTGGGAATTTTTTCGTACGTTTCTGAAGTGATAATTGTATATGCCAAGTGGCATTGAGTTGCTTATTAATTATTGTTAATGTTGGTAGTTAATGTTCATGCTTTTGTTTCTTTTTTTGCAAAGTGTTAGGCTTACCTAGACGTAGAGACTAGGTACTGTCACGACAACTCACAGAGGGAGAAATTGGGTCGTGACAAGTTGGTATCAGAGCTCTAGGTTCATAGGAGTCGTGAGTCAAAAGCCTGTTTATTAGAGTCTCGTGGATCGGTACGGAGACGTCTGTACTTATCTTCGGGAGGCTATTGAACTGTTAGGAAAATTCCACTTCATTTGATTCCTTGTCGTGCGAGAATATTGAGTTCGAAATTCTAAACTCCTGTCTTCTATTCTCTCACAGATGGTGAGAACACGTGCTACCGGAGATGACCAGGCACCCGCACCCCCTACTAGAGCCACCAGAGGCCGAGGCTGGGGTAGAGGCCGAGGACGTCCATGTGGGGTAGCCAGAGCACCCGAGCGAGCTGCTACCGAGGAGTTACCAGTAGTTAAGTTACCAGTAGTTCCAGTTGGATCACAGGCACCTGTACGCCTACTACTACTACTCCAACTCTTCAGGAGACCCTTACATAGTTCATGAGCATGTACAGCACTCTAGCTCAGGCGGGGTTGATTCCCCTTGCTCCAGCCACATCTCAGGCCGGGGGAGGAGCACAGACTCTCGCCGCCCGCACCCCAGAGCAGCGGGTTCAGGTTGATCAGATTCCAGAGGTTATACCGATACCACATGTAGCCCTAGTTCAGCCCGAGGGTAGGGCAGCAGCTTCAGAGGAGGAGCAACGTAGGCACGACCCTCCTACATTCAGTGGTCTAGCATCAGACGATGCTCAAGGATTTATAGAGGAGTACCACAGTATCCTCCACACTATTGCATAGCAGAGTCGAGTGGGGTTTCTTTCACTTCCTTTCAGCTTCGAGGAGCAGCCTATCAGTGGTGGCATACTTATGAGTTGGATAGTCTAGCTGAGGCAACTTCTCTTACATGGACTAAGTTCTCGGACATGTTTCTGAGAGAGTATGTCCCTCAAAGCCTCAGGGACGCATGGCACGCGGAGTTTGAGCAGTTGCGCCAGGGTTCTATGACTGTTTCAGAGTATGCAGTCCGTTTCAGTGACTTGGCTAGACATGCACCGGCCTTAGTTTCTACAGTTCGAGAGAGGGTTCGCCGGTTTATTGAGGGACTCATTCCAGCATTAGGACTAGCATGGCCCGGGAGCTAGAGATGGATATCTCGTATCAGTAGGTGGTGAGTATTGCTAGGAGAGTGGAGAGCATGCTTGATCGGGATAGGGAGAAGAGAGAGGCCAAGAGGTCTCGAGAGTCGGGCCATTATTCTGGTGCCCGTGCCCCAGCTGCAGTTCGTCATGGTAGGAATTATGTGAGTCGCCCCGTTCATTCAGCTCTTCCAACCGCCAGTGATATTCCAGCTCCTCCTAGACCTCAAGAGCCTTATTATGCACCTCCAGTATCTAGTGTGCCTCCTGCACGGGGTGCTATCAGTGATCAGTCCAACAGACCTGGCCCGAGCCAGTCACAGTCGCCACGCCCTCCCAGAGCTTATTTTGAGTTTGGCGACACTTGCCATATGGTAAGGAATTGCCCCAGACTTAGGAGGGGTGCACCTCCACAGACTTCTCAGCCACAGTGTGTTCCACCAGGTCCTCAGGCTATGATTACAGCACCAGCTGCCACCCCACCTGCTTAGCTAGCCCGAGGTGGAGGTTGGGGTGGTAGGGGTCGCCCTAGAGGGGGAAGCCAGGCTAGATACTATGCCCTTCCTACTTGTATAGAGGTCGTTGCTTCCAATTCTATCACTACAGGTATTGTTACAGTCTGTCATAGAGATGCATCGGTTCTATTCGATCCAGGCTCCACTTATTCTTATGTGTCATCTTATTTTGCCCCGCATTTGGGCGTATCTAGGGATTCTTTGAGTTCCCCTGTTTATATGTCTACTCCTGTAGGAGATTCTTTTATTGTGGACCACGTGTATCGGTCGTGTTTGATTACTCTTAGTGGTTGTGAAACCAGAGCCAATTTATTATTGCTCAGCATGGTAGATTTTGATGTTATCTTGGGCATGGACTGGTTATCGCCCCATTATGCTATTCTTGATTGTCACGCCAAGACCTTGACGCTGGCTATGCTTGGTTTACCGTGATTAGAGTGGAGGGGTACCTTAGATTACACTCCCAGCAGAGTTATTTCATTTCGTAAAGCTCAACGAATGGTTGAGAAGGGGTGTGACGCGTATCTAGACTATGTGAGAGATGTCAGTGTTGATACCCTTACAGTTGATTTAGTCCCAGTAATGAGGGATTTCCCTGATGTGTTTCCAGCTGATCTTCCGGGCAAGCCGCCCGACAAAGATATCGATTCTGGCATTGATTTGTTGGTGGGCACTCAGCCCATCTCTATTCCTCCTTATCGTATGGCCCCTCCTAAGTTGAAGGAGTTGAATGAACAGTTGCAGGAATTGCTTCATAAGGGATTCATTCGTCCCAGTGTATCGCCTTGGGGTGCTCCTGTCTTGTTTGTGAAGAAAAAGGATGGTTTTATGCGCATGTGCATTGATTATCGCCAGTTGAACAAAGTTACAGCGAAGAATAGGTATCCTTTGCCTCGTATTGATGACCTATTTGATCAGTTACAGGGTGCCCGAGTGTTTCCCAAGATTGACTTGCATTCTGGTTATCATCAGTTGAAGATTCGCGAGCCAGATATCCCGAAGACTGCTTTCAGGACTCGGTATGGTCATTGCAAGTTCCTTGTCATGTCATTTGGGATGACCAACGCCCCCGCAGCATTTATGCATATGATGCACAGTGTATTTCGGCCTTATCTTGACTCGTTAGTCATTGTCTTTATTGATGACATTTTGGTGTACTCCCGGAGTTGGGAAGATCATGAGCAGCACCTTAGGACTGTGCTTGGGACTTTGAGAGAGAAGAAATTATATGCAAAGCTCTCAAAATGTGAGTTCTAGTTAGATTCTGTGGCATTTTTGGGTCATGTGGTATCGAGTGAAAGGATCAAGGTGGATCCGAAGAAAGTTGAAGCAGTGCAGAGTTGGCCCAGACCATCCTCAGTTACGGAGATCCGGAGCTTCCTAGGTTTTGGCGGGATATTACCGTCGATTTGTTGAGGGGTTCTCATCTATTGCAGCACCTATGACCAGGCTGACCTAGAAGGGTGCTCCGTTCAGATGGACAGAGGAGTGCGAGGAGAACTTTCAGAAGCTCAAGACAGCTTTGACTACAGCCCCAATATTGGTATTGCCTTCAGGTTTGGGGTCTTATACAGTTTATTGTTATGCGTTGCGAGTTGGCCTCGGCGCGGTGTTGATGCAGGACTGTAGGGTGATTGCCTACGCATCCAGATAGTTGAAGGTGCATGAAAAGAACTATCCTGTCCACGACCTTGAGTTAGCTGCTATTGTTCATGCCTTGAAGATTTGGAGGCACTATTTGTATGGTGTCCCTTGTGAGATCTACACTGATCACCGAAGTTTGCAGCATCAGTTCAACTAGAAGGATCTTAATTTGCATTAGAGGAGGTGGTTAGAGCTGCTTAAGGATTATGATATCACCATTTTGTAACACCGGGGAAGGCCGATGTGGTGGTCGATGCTTTGAGTTATCGGGCAGAAAGTTTGGGGAGTTTAGCTTATCTACCAGCAACAGAGAGGCCCATGGCGTTGGATGTTCAGGCCTTAGACAGCTAGTTTGAGATTGGATATTTCTGAGCCTAGTCGAGTATTGGCTTGTGTATTCTCTCGGTCTTCTCTTTATGATCGTATCAGGGAGCGTCAGTATGATGACCCCCATCTGCTTGTCCTTAGGGACACGGTCTAGCACGGTGATGCTAAGGAAGTCACTATTGGGGATGATGGTGCATTGAAGATGCAGGGCAGGCAATGTGTGCCTAACGTTGATGGTTTGCGTGAGTTGAATCTTCAAGAGGCTCACAGCTCGCGGTACTCCATTCATTCGGGTGTCGCGAAGATGTGCCAGGACTTGAGGCAGCATTACTGGTGGAGGAGGATGAAGAAGGACATGGTGGAGTATGTTGCTCGGTGTGTAAATTGCCAGCAGGTAAAGTAGGCGCATCAGCGGCCGAGTAGATTGCTTCAGAAGTTAGAGATTCCGGAGTGGAAATACGAATGGATTACTATGGATTTCGTTGTTGGACTCCCACAGACGCGGCGGAAGTTTGATGCAGTTTGGGTGATTGTCTAAAGACTGACTAAGTCAGCTTATTTCCTTCTTGTGATGACTACCTATTCTTCCGAGCAGCTGGCTCGAGTTTATATCCGGGAGATTGTCAGACTTCAGGGCGTGCCGGTATCTATCATCTCTAAACGGGGCACGCAGTTTACATCACGGTTATAGAGAGTCGTTCAGCATGAGTTGGGTACTCGGGTGGAGTTGAGCACATCACTTCACCCTCAGACGGATAGACAGTCCAAAAGCACTATTCAGATTCTTGAGGATATGCTTCGTGTGTGTGTGATGGAGTTTGGAGGTTCTTGGGATCAGTTCTTGCCACTTGCGGAGTTTGCTTACAACAACAGTTATCAGTCCAGCATTCAGATGGCACCGTATGAGGCTCTGTATGGTAGGCGGTATCGGTCCCCAGTAGGTTGGTTCAAGCCGGGCGAGGCAAGATTATTGGGTACGGACTTGGTTCAGGATGCCTTGGGCTTGTTAAGGTGATTCAGGATAGACTTCGCACAGCCCAGTCCAGACAGAAGAGTTATGCGGACCGAAAGGTTCGCGATGTGGCATTCATGGTCGGAGAGCGGGTCTTGCTCCGAGTTTCGCCTATGAAAGGCATTATGAGATTCGGAAAGAAGGGCAAGCTGAGCCCAAGGTTTATTGGTCCTTTTGAGGTGTTGCGGCGAGTTGGAGAGGTTGGTTATGAGCTTGCCTTACCTCCCAGCCTAGTAGGAGTTCATCCGGTATTTCATGTTTCAATTAAGGGTGTCTAACGGGTGGGCCGGGCCGGGCTGGGTAGGGAAATTTTGGAACCGTACGGGTTGGGAACCGGGCCGGTTACGGGTTAGGGGTTACCGGGCTTAACAGGTTCGGGTTTATCCGGGTAAGAAATGAAACGTTAAGGGTTACGGGTACAAGGGGCCGGGCCGGGTTAGTGTAGTTTTTAATTTATTTTTTTGTATTTTGTATAACTATTGTAAGTTATATTAATATAAAGTAAAAATATAAAGAATACAATGAAAATGGGAAAAAATTACACTTAAAAATTGCAAGTGCTACATTTATTTCAAAATTCAAACTTACAAATTGAAAGGTTTACATTTAACAACAAGTAAATTAACGAAAAAAGAGTAAATTCAAAGGTTTTTCATTGCCTTAGTAAGTTCGTCATAATCAATATGAACTGAGTGGCCTTCTTCTGGAGTGTTAAACTCGGATAGGTTACCATGTGTTAATATATCTCCAAGTTCCTTGTCTTCTGGGCTATCAACATCTTCACGTCCTTGATTTCTTCGTTCCGATCTAATCCATTCTCTGAAGCATACTAAAACTTCCAAAGTATTGCTTCCCAATGAGCGACGGGTGTCTCCAAGTTGTTGTCTTGCTTGGCTAAATGCACTCTCTGATGCAACAGTTGAAATTGGCACATTCATCACTTCCCGGGCCATAGCGGAAAGAACAAGAAATTGCTTTCCATTCTCATGCCACCATCCCAACGGTGAAAATTCCTTTGTGCGAGGCTCTTTTTGCTTTCAAGTAGAATTGAAGTTCATCAATGTTCCTGCTACTGGTTTGAGTGTCAGAAAATGTAGAAAAAATATTAAAACTATCAAGGCCTTCTTCATCATCCACAGTAGTAGAAGTGGTACAATGCATAGTGGGATTAACATTGCCTACATTAAGAGCAGCAACATCAATTATATTTGCATAATAATTATATAATTGTTGTAAAGAATCATTTAGCTTGTTCATACAAACATATATATCTGGGGTTTCAGTTGGTCCAATCTCCATATAAGTATATAAAGCATTGATTAATTGGTTACAATCAGACATCTTAATTGAAGGATTTAAAACGGCACCAATTAAGTAAATCGGAGGAATTGGAAAGAAATATTTTTTGAATTTTGCTTGCATTTGTTCAACAGCATCCTTATATTTTTCTTTCTTCTTAAATTCAAAGAGTAGAAAAGAAATTTCAGCTATATGTACTAAAGCCATAGTAACAGTAGGGTAATATGCTCCAGAAAACTCTACAGTAGCTGTATAAAATTTATGTAAAAATTTAGCAACATCATTAATGGCCTCCCAAGTAGTAGTTGTTAACATACGGTTTGGATCAGTACAATGCACATCAGCAACTTCAGTTATTGGGAATCTATATTTGTAGCAACATTTTAAAAATATATATGTATAATTCCATCTAGTCACAATTTCGTCTGGCATGAATCTGGGCTTAAGGTTATGCTTGTTACACTTATTCTTAAATTCCCTAATTTTAGATTGTCTATTATTTCCTTGAATAACACCAACTGCTCTTCTAACATGAGTAATATCAGTTGAAAATAAATCAAGGCCACTTTTAACAATTAAATTATAAACATGACATGCACACCTAACATGAAAAATTTCGTCAAGTGGTGGTTGCAAATGCAGTTTTAATATTGAAACTGCGGCATTATTGTTAGAAGCATTATCAAAAGACATACACAATACTTTTTGCTTGAGATTATAAAATTCAACAACTTCACAAATAGTAGTACTTATAAACACAGCAGTATGACTCTAATCTTTCATCATATTTAAAAGCGATAATACGTTTTTGCATACAATAATTATCATATATCCAATGACATGTAATTGTCAAATAATCATTTCCATTAACAGCATGGCCAATATCATAAGTTAGAGAAACTCTACAAGGAAGGTGGCTAAAGAAATAACGTATGTATGTTTGATATTGTCCATGAAGTCTAAAGATATCAGATCTACAAGTACTTCTAGGGATACCTTTAAATAAAGGATTATAAATCCTTTGAATATACATACTAAGATGTGATGTAGAAGCAAAAGAAAAAGGTAGACAACCCAAAGCAATCATTTTTGCTAACTCCTCACGATCCTTCATTTTATCATATTTCATAAGACCTCCAGTAGTAGGGTTTAGAGTTGCTTGATTTTCATCTCCATCAGAGCCCCATTCTATAGGATGCTCAATTCTCATATGTCTACTAAGTGTCCGAGTCCCCCCTAATTGTCCTCCAGTCTTATGTTTAAAAGTATCATTATAAAGTTTGCATTTAACTCTATCAGTACCTTCTATTTCGTCAAAAAATTTCCAAACCTTACTTCTTTTTCTCCGATTACTAGTCGGGGCCACAGGTGGTCTACTACTAGCACCACGACCACCACCCCTGCTACCAGCTCCAACACTACTAGGTGTAAGTGGTATCTCATCTTCCATTTCTAATTCATTATCTTCTATACCGAAATCTTCCTATAATTGTTCATAATCTATATTATTATCAGGTAATATTTCAGGAAGATGTGTAGAGTCATTTGAATTACTACCAGATGCTGAGTACTACCTCCTTTTTTATTTCCCTGAT
The DNA here is from genome assembly GCF_001879085.1 of Nicotiana attenuata. Taxonomy (NCBI): domain Eukaryota; kingdom Viridiplantae; phylum Streptophyta; class Magnoliopsida; order Solanales; family Solanaceae; genus Nicotiana; species Nicotiana attenuata. The sequence goes on from NW_017674235.1 coordinate 20,368, forward strand.
TAGTAACCTTATTACAAACTCTTTTTGCAGCATTAAACATATTGTAAAAATTTAACTACTGGCAAAAATTAAATATGCAAATAAAATAGTAAATAAGAGAAAGAGTTGGAGGAAGTGCACCGAATTCGGCAATAAATTGAACAATTTTGATGATTTCGCAACTCCAATGTTACCACGAAGAAACGTCAATTGTTCAAACTTCAAACTTCAAATATAAAATAATACGATAAATAAAATTTCAAAAAAAATGAGAGCCAAATACTTAATTGCACTTTAGGTGAAGAATGAGAGAATGATAATTGAGAATATGAGTTTGAGAAATGAGAGATGAGTGAAGAAATGAAGAAGAGGGGGGGTGTATTTATACTTTTTCAAAGGCTAATTAGGTAATTATAAAAGGTGTTAATTTTTTTTAAAAAAGGCCCAAAAATGGGCTATTTGTGCAAATCTGCCGTTGGGCAACGGCCACAAGGGCCAGAAGACCGTTGCCAACGGTCAGAAAAAGTCAGACCCCATTTAAAAAAAATATGAAAGTAGCCGTTATACCGGTCTGGGCCGATCCGGTCCAGACCGGTTAACCGGTTTTACAGTTTATCCCATTGACCGGGTTTGACCGAGCCGGTTAACCGGTTTCCCCAAGGTAAACGGACCAACCCATTAACCCAGCCCATCCGGCCCCCTTTGTACCGGTCTGGGCCGGTTCCGATTTCAACCGGTCTGGGCAGGTCCGAAAACGAGTTGACCCGGCTCATTAGACACCCTTAGTTTCAATGCTCCGGAAGTATCACGGTGATCCATCTCATGTGTTGGATTTCAGCTCAGTCCAGTTGGACAAGGATCTATCTTATGTTGAGGAGTCGGTAGCTATTTTGGACAGGCGGGTTCGAAAGCTGAGGTCAAAGAACATTGCATCAGTAAAGGTTCAGTGGCGGAGTCAGCCGGTCGAGGAGGCGACTTAGGAGACCGAGCAGGATATGCGCAGCCGTTACCCTCATCTTTTCACCACTTCAGGTATGTCTCTATGCTCATTCGAGGACGAACGATTATTTTAAGAGGGGGAGGATGTAACGACCCGGCCGGTCGTTTTGAGAGTTAGAGCCTTGATCCCCTATTAACTGCTATCCCCGTATCTATTCCTGCTATTGTGACTTGCCGGGAGGTTTCATTTTGGTTTTTTGAAGTGTTTGGGACGCTTAGTCCCTAAATGGAGGTTTGAGTCATAAGATTTGGACCGTAATCGGAATTGTGTGAAGACGACTCCAGAATAGAATTTCGTCAATTCCGTTAGCTCCGTTGGGTGATTTTGGGCTTAGGGGCGTGTCCGGATTGTGTTTTGGAGGTTCGTAGCTCATTTAGGCTTGAAATGGCGAAAGTCGAATTTTTGGATTTTTGGTCCGGTAGTGGAATTTTTGAAATCGAGGTCGGATTACGATTCTAGAAGTTGGAGTAGGTCCGTAGTGTGGATTATGACTTGTGTGCAAAATTTGAGGTCAATCGGGCGTGGTTCGGTTGGTTTCGGCATCGTTGTCGAATTTGGAAGTTTCAAGTTCATTAAGTTTGGATTGCAGGGTGATTTGTGTTTTTAGCGTTGTTTGATGTGGTTTGGGGGTTCGACTAAGTTCATATGGTGTTTTAGGACTTGTTGGTATGTTTGGTTGATGTCTCGGGGGCCTCGGGTTGATTTCGGGTGGTTAACGGACATTTAGACTTAAGAAGAAGATTGCAGAAATTGCTGAAGTCTTCAGCTCTAGTTTGCATATAGATATAGATATATATAGATTCCTTGAGTATGATAAGATTGTCTCATATGCATTCAGATACTTGCATATTTTATTTCAGAAGTTTTGGATTGAAGAAAAGGAGAGAGGAGAAGAACACGAGCAAGAAAGAAACGGCAGGAGCTTCTTTTGGTTTGCATTGATGGGGAAGAAGATATAATACTTATTTATTAATGAGTCCAGGTCCTTTAAGCGATACAAAAGATGTTTCACAATTGTACATGGAAATAAAAAAAATAAAATGCTTCTGCCGGGAGTCGAACCCGGGTCTATTGCTTGGAAGGCAATTATCCTAACCGTTGGACTACAAACGCTTGTTGTTGAACTATAATATTTGTTGTGTATATATTCAGCAATAATCAGCTCAGAAGTCACACTACGGGGCAGCCGTTGCACAAAGCATCCCGTATTCACGGAGGATCTGGAAAAGGGTCATACCCTAAGGAGTAAGGGGTATAATGTAGTCAGCCTACCCTAATGCAAGCGACAATGATTCAGAAGTGACATCTTAATCATAATCAATGAAAATTTACCTCTTGTGTTCTTCCTTTCCACTTTGCATCTTTCAGTTATATATTATACTAAATTTAAGATTTGTTCATAATCTATGATAACAAATATTTGGTGTTTATCTTGTAGAGATAGTATATACTCATTCAATAAGAACTTAGTATATACTCATTCAATAAGAACTTAGTCCCTTTCAAATTCAACCAATCTATTATGGAAACTACGTGATTGTGTTCTTGAGAAGTTGGGCTTTGTTTAGAGATCCTTGTGTATAAGTACCATAACAAATTATTAATAGGAAGAGTTGTTTGACTACTATACTCTTATTTACTCTTTACATTTAGGTTTTCAACGTTATGTAATCAATTTATTTATTTTTTAATTTCAAGAACAATTAATACTAAGGACAAAATGAAAAAAATAATTAATTACATCTTAATTTCCTAAAATAATAATATTTTTGACCAATTATTTTTAGTAACCATGACAACTAAAATGGACTGAAGGGAGTGATAAAATCATAGAGAAAGCTCATAATAACTCCTAAGGGTCGTTCAATTTGCAAATAAGTTATATCTCGATTATAATACCAAAATTAAATAATGACGATATTTAATGAATATACTATAATCAGTAGATGTGTGTTCATTGAATTAAAAATGGGGTATGTGCAATGTAAAACCTGTGTTTGATTTTACAATAAAAACATTTGAACAAACTTTAACTTTCAATTTTAACATTGGCCTTCTTAAAGGACTTTGAGAGGAGTTTTGGAGTGCAATTTTTGTCTTTTGGTTGTTTTATCCCAAGATTCGCTAACCCCTATATATTGAATGTGTTATAAAGCAATATTACAATTATGGTATAACTAATTTTGAAATTATTTATACCGAAAATAAAAAATCAACCTAAAGACTCAATAGTCTCGCATTTTATCCCGCAAATATTATCCATTAAACTTCTAATCAAACGACCCATAAGAGCAGTGAACACTCCCTCCCTCCTCACGTTTGTCAATAGGAATAAATTAACCCACAAATACACGAAATCAATGAATATATGACATTGTATATACATATACTTCTACCACTTAAATGTGGTAAAGTAATATACGTTTTTACCTCAATATATCATTTAACCATGTTTAGCTAAAATAATTTCGTGTGGAGTAAATAAATTTTTCACCAATATGATTGCGAAATTGTTTGGACACAGAGAAAACCAAACTTCAATTATTTGTTTATTGAAAGAAGCATCGCAGGAAAATTACGTAGAATATGCCAAAATGTCTGCTTAGGTTGACCTTAATTGTAGTATTTTGCTTCAAAAATCAATTACTAATAAATAGAAAATGTTATTTGATGGTAGGCTATAATTACGTATTTTAGTCGCTTATCGCACTCTAATTTACTGCACTTTAATTGAGTTTGAGCTTTAATCGCTAGTGTTTTGCACTAATTATGTGTTTTATGCCTTGTAGGAGTGATTCCGAGCTATGTAGATGTTACCGAGTGAAATCGAGCTATTTGGACCTTTGAAGTCTGAGTAAAAGCCCAAGAGATTAAGCTGCGATCGCGTTTGGTGGTCGAGAACCACGTTTGAAATTTAAAAATCAAGCAAAAAGCCAAGTTCGGAGAAAAACCCATGCAGCACGTGAGGCGGCGCGTGGCGCGCCATGACTGCCTTATTTTGTTTGTTGCGTTCAAAGTGCACACCCTCTGAAGATCTCCACTACCGCCCCGCCACGCAGCACGCCTGTACAATTTTTATAGAGTGGATGTCCTATTTCGGCTACGAGAAGGTGGTTTCTTTTGGGTCCGACCCTATTTGGTATAAATACATGTAGAGAACGTTATGGAGAGGAACTTTTGACCAAGGGAGAGCACATTTTGGTTCTTTCATGACTATTGTTATTCGGATATTGATTTTGCTTTCTTGATTTATCATATTGGTTTATTTATTCAATCTTGCGCTTAATTATTTAATTGCTTGGTCACCAATTGAATATTATATACGAATCTAGAATTAAACTTCGAAAGTGGGAATTCTAGATTGCACACAGGATTGAATAGAGCAAGTTCTTAAACCTGGACATCGGGGAACGGATTCGCAGTTAGGATAGACATATACTTAATTGTCTTGCTTGGCTGATGTACATGAATTATAAATGCGTTCTTGTTAGTTCTAATTCCATAAACATATAGGCATTAGGTTAGCTTGAATAGGCGAGTAAGAACTCGACAAATTCTTATGAGCAATATTAACCCTGTCAACCAATGAACTAGATGAATTAGTTAGTCAATTCGGTTCGACACTCTATCTTTTCACTTTATTACTTGACGACAACATATACTTGCATGTGCATTTGACCGCAACATTATTCTCTAAGTTAAAAATTGTGCGGACATATACACCCTTTCCACTTTTGACTAGTAAAAATAGTATACTGCAACTAAGACAACTAGAGAGTACGAGTTATCCGCATGCGGCGCTAAAAACACAAGTAAGCACATTCTGCCTGAGTTTTAAAACATTCCTATGCCTTCAAGCCATGGATGATGGGTGAGATTTGGCCTCTGCCGCGAAATAACTATCAAGCGTGACCTGAAAATACCAACAAACTTGAACAAAACCACTTTGAGAAATCAAACTAGAGCCGTGGCCTCAGAGAAAATTACAAGAGCACTCATTCAAAGGTGTTAACAAATAATCATCTTACCTCTACAAAGCTTATACGACAGGGATTGTCCTTGTAAAGGGACAAGAATTATCACAAAGCAAATCATTGTCCTTTCTATCTAACCAAAAAATATAGGATCAAAGGGAAAAAAAAAGAGTTAAAATATTGTCTGCGCAAAAATGATACATGCACCCTCTGTCATTGGCTTCACCATCTTTTCACAGCATCTCAATGAGGTTTCAGTATCACATGCCTGATTTACATGCTTCATTTCATAGTAGTAGCGCCACCATAGCAGGAAAAAAACTACAAACTGGTAAGAGGCTCGTAGCATATAAAGCAGTTAGCAGGGCCTTCTGCACAAAAATCAAGAGGTTTGTGCATTTGCATCATAAGAAGTAATCAGGTGTTCTTCGGGTTACATCTGGTTCCCCTCTCCTTGGAGCTGGTTCAAACTGCAAAAGAAATATTTTTCAGACCTCACGAACAGTTGCAATTCTCATAGAGCGCACCTAATACAGTAAACTAATTAGCAAACCTACTCGTTTGAGCTTGACAAAAGAAAATTGTACTAGAATGAGGGGAGACCAACTAAAAAAGATAAGGAAAAGCAAAAGGCAGAGACCTGAATGAATGTGCGCTCCCTGGAATCATCAACTTCCAAGATGGATGCCATATTGCCACAACGGTAACAATAATTAGGTGCACTAAAGATGGTAACCACCTTTTGATCCTGCAACGACAGCATCGCTTGTCAATCTTCCGTTCTCTTGAATCAAAACAAACTTTCACATAAAGAAAAAGGATTTAAAGGAGAAATTACATGGGCCCAATTGAATCCCTCCATAACCAGCTGGTGTGCTCTAGCAATTAGCTTCAAGTTGTTGGTGTGGTTAAACTGCTCAGAGATATCCTGTTGTAATTCATTGACAAGATAGCAAAAGCTTCATTTGCTGACAAGAACAAATAAGAAATACCCGTATGAATCAGAGAGAATGGAAGTGTAAGTGATATGCAAATTACTTGGCCAAATGTATATCCAGCACCCCTAGGTGAGATACCCCAACCACAACGATCATCAGGATCAGACCATAAAAGATCACACATAGCACCCTCATGTGGAACTTCTTGTACACGGTCAAAATTGCGAATATTATCAAGAGTTTCAATAGATGGAGACAAACCACCGTGTAGGCAAAAAATCTCTGACTCAACCTACAAAAGAACCCATTAAGAGTAGAATTGCATACCAAAGACAACAATCTAAAATTCTAACTAATAAGAAAATGTGTTTAAGGCATATTTTCCAGTTTCTGAAATTATACAGCAAGGTAACAGCCCGTAACAGTCCAACTAATGATATTGTCCATGTTAGACCTAGATCCACACAGCTTTGAAAAACATCACCAAGGTCTGAGGTTTGCTCCCTAAATACCCAACATCATTTTTGTGTTCCGCCGATGCGGGATTTGCCTAGAGTATCACGTACCCAGGAACTCTGCGTCCTTGTTAAGGTTTGCCCCGTCATCGCTCAAGGTTGCACATAGTCTCACTCTGATATCATATGTAGCAACTCAACCCACAGTGATGATGTCCATTTGGAACTTAGGTCAACACCGCATTAAAACGAGCCGCTAGGGTCTAAGACTTGCTTCCTTATATACAAAATATTTCTCATGTATTTTTGTCGATATAGGATTGCCTAGGGTGTTAAACATCTATCCAAATTCTCGAGCTAAAAACCACTGAACATAATAGCAACAATTATGGTGTTTCTTTTACATATTAGTGGCTATGGTTTTTTTTCCCGATAGTGGCCAGGCTAGCAATTTACAGTTTTATGTCAAAGTACTACGTCAAATACAACTGTTACCTCCCTCTCCCCTTTAACTCCAACACCAGATAGGTAGGAACATAAATCTCTAGTAATATGGAAAGCCATTTGATCTCAATCAAAATAGGCAAAGAAAGCCTGTGTTGATTGATCAGTAAGAACCCACATTATTTAAATTCTATCCCTGCCTCTCATCTAACTCGGCTTTCCCCGCTCCTTTGAGAACACTACGGACAAACCAGATTTCAGTGTGCACTTTTCGAATAGATTGTGTTAAAGACAGTCTGATCTTATTTAACATGAATTTCTGCGTTCACCAACCGTACTCCCAACAAGATTAATCATAACAAACAAAATATCCAAGTTGTAGCTTTGGAAAAAGGTTATTCTGATACACATTTGATTCTAAATCTAATGAAATCATGTTTGAACAAAAGCAACTTGATAGAGCTTCTAAGTGAGCATGAGTGATTAGTTTGCAAACTCTTTAAACCACTTTTTCAGGATAATTGAAAACACTTCAAGCCACATCGAGTTCCAACTTTGATTTTGGGTTTTGCAAATGTGTTCCCACATAGGGCTTTCATACATTGAACACAAGTCCATTTAAGGCAATATATTGAGTATTTGAATATATAACCCTAGCATAAAGAACTCTGCTAATTCATAATCTCAATATGTTTTGGGTCCATTTTCAAAAATAAAAAAATAAATGGATTAAGCAAGAGGATTAACGTATCACATTATCCAAAGAAAAATACTTGGATAACCTCAGCAATATACATAATAATTTAAAAAAAAAAACACAGAACCATGTGTTACGGATCAAAATCAACCCCAAAAAACAAAGCTAATTGCATAATATGTAATAGGTAATCCGTTGACAGACGTTAAAAGGAGGATATTATACTAACCAAAGCAGTCAGAGGAAAGTAGTCAAACAGATCTGTGAAAGTCTTCCACACATTGGCATTACCATACCTGTAAAATAAAAATGCAGAAAATCACTAAACATTTATTGCTATAAAACTTAACAATAAGACGAGTTCGAAGAGCATCCAAAAGACACAAAATATTACAGAACAAGGGAATTGAAGATGAGCTACTAATGGAAGAAAATGCGTTCTAACCTTTTCCTTTTGGAATAAACAAAAAGCATTCTAAGTTGCAAGTTTCAACAGTTACTCTGTTTTTTGCTTAATAAAGAATAACGTTTCAGACTTGAGAGCGAGCTGTATTCTTAAACTGATATACTTCATGAACATCAACATATGCTACATGCACATTTCGACACTTATTTTAAAGTACATACGCCAATAACCCCAGTATAAAAATATTTTCGTTTCTCAACATCTGCACGAACCAACTGGATCATCTTAATTGGGACAGAGGGAGTATTGTTTTGAGTTCCACACTCAATCCATCATTATCATATAGCATTTGACACATAGCGTTTTACTTTATGAACTCATATCGACTCTGTACATTCACAAGATAAGTTATACCATACATCATATGCATGGGCCATGGAGGGAATTGGGAAGTATCCCACTAAAGCAACTACAATTTCATAGAAGTTAAAATGATGAATCACATATGTCGACTATATATCTTGAAAAACAACTACCATAAAATCCTTATTTAGAAAAAACTACTACTATGATAATGTTTAGGCTGTGGAACCTAGATATAGACATGTCAAGAGAATTCACATATAAACAGCACGCCCTTAACTGTGAAAATACCAAGACAAGGAATTTTTTTAATCCAAATATCCAAACCCACCACTCCCTGCTACCTCAAGGCCAAAGAAGAGGAGATCATACAATATAACATACAAGAGGTAAAATTAAGAGGACTTACTTCCGTAGGCATTCATCATAAAACCCATAAACCTGAGTAATCTGCAAGAGACGGAGCAACAATCAGTGCTCGCCACCAGATCTATTCAAGATTAAAATCATAATTGAACAAATGAATAAATTCTTTTAACTCACTGCATAAAGGGATCCATTTGATGAGGTTTATGTAAAATGTAGAGACAGGGAGATCTTTAAGTCAAGAATGAAGTATACCTGGCGACTCTCATGATTACCCCTTAGGATTGTAATTCGCTGGGGATAGCGCACTTTGAGAGCCACCAAAAGCTGGAAAAAGTGAAAAACAGATGAGCTTATAGTCAATGAGACCATCACTAGCAACATCTACATAACACTAAGCCCATCTCAGTAGTGAAGAGGTGTTCCAGTACGATAGTGAAAAACTATTTATTATGTCTGTAACGATGTAAAACTTATGCGTTCCTGCATTCCAACATGCCAATTTCTAAAACTAACAGTGTACCCATAATATCAAACAAGCCAAACCAGCCCATTCATAAGTGAACTATTATAGTTATACAGTAATAAAAAGCTTTCCACACCTCAGGTAGCGGAGAACAGAAGATATTTCTCCAAATCCAAGAGATCACATGCAAAAAAGTACTGTCCCGAAAAAGTATAACGCGAGATACAAGAAGAGAGGCATATGGGAGATGGAGAAGTTTACAAGCATTGCATGACTTTATGATAAACAACTGATGTATTATTACTGCATCTACTTGTTTTAAGAAATAAAGGAGTTAGAAGCTTACCGTTACTGTTTCAACAGAATAGTATCCACGATCCACATAATCTCCCATGAATAAATAATTAGTGTCAGGACACTGCCAATAAAACCAAATTAGGATGTGCAAGAAAAACAAATCTAGTGCAATCACTTTCTTGGAAACATTAAAACTACATATTTGCATGTCATAATACAGCCACATTAACACTCTTAGAAACAAGCATTATGTAGCTCATATCCTGAACAGTAAAGAAGTCCTCGGAACTCGATAATCAAGTGACTGAACATATCCTACATCATTTCCGAAGATCTTTCTTTTCTTTTTTCTTTCCATTGCATATTGATTTTGGTTTGCTCCATGGCAATGAAAAGAAGCCACGTTTTACCTCTCTTGAGTTAGTGAAATGGATTATATTGTACTGTGTTCACTTTCAGATTATTAACACAGTTTCATGACCAGCAACAAAACTATGTCTCAACACTTGGATAACAGTATATGCAACATTGCATCTCACTTCTAAAAACATATTAAGAAAATTCTCCTTCTTTCTGAAGAAAAGAGAAATTCTTCCCCAACCAAACGACTAACCAAATGACTAATATACTCGAAAATGTTCATTGACACCACGAATTGCTGCGACAAATAAAAGACAATTAAGAATTTTTTCTTGCTCTAGCATGCCCCTAGTCTCATCTTCCGGCAAAGAACAAATCCGTAAAGGAGAAAGCAAAGAACAAGAAAATGTGATACCTTTCCACCAATTCGAAAAAGCTCAGCAAGATCATGGAACTGACCATGAATATCACCACATATAGTCACAGGGCTTTTCACAGGCTGCAATAAGGAAAATCCAATAATCAATCTATCCACGGAGTTGGGAATATTTTGGATACTAATTACATGTAAAATGTTAAAAATGAATAGTTTTGAAAAAGCTCTCAAATTCATTAAAATTATATTCCAATTCTTAATCACATTCTGTCATAAAAGAAAAAATTACCTCACTCTGCATCTTTAAGATGATAAAAATACAAGGAGAGTCAAAATCCAGCCTATCCTACACTGAATAGTTTGGACCTTACACTACTTTCTCATAATAGATGTTCCAAATTTAGTCCTCCTGGATATGGCCTAGTGGTTGAGGCAAGAGAGCAACAATCTAAAGATCCCAGGTTTGAATCCCACCTACAACACTTACTGCGAGCATATTTGCTCTAGCTTAGTGAGCAGGAGTACCTGGCAACCTGTACTTGTGGGTTAGACAGGTTGCCAGATAAATCGTTAAGTTGCACGCACGCCGGCCTGGACATCATTGATTAAAAAAGTGATGTCTACATTGACTACCAAAAGATTAATACTAAAGCACTGGTTCCAGAAGCATCTTAGTTTCATCTCGACCAAGACTTGTCGAGTTGATTTTTCTTCTCCTATGACTCTTTTATGTGGAAACAAAGAGCTATTAGATTGAGATTGGTAGAATATTATAAGGATTTGAATTGTGAAGTAAGGAAATTAGTGGGAAAGATTATACTAATATTTGTCTGGTTTGGAGGGGAAAAACTTGTACTTAGTGAAAAGAAAAGGCAAGAGAACATAACCAATCATCAAGGTATCATACCTGCACGTTGCTCTCTTCCATTAGAATCTCCTTCGCTTTCTCACATAGTCCTCTTACCTATACAGCAACATGAGCTCCTTTATCGCTAATACAGGAGGACTAAAACATACGCACCATCAAAAAAGGGCAACATGCAGCAAGCCATTAATTAAGAGTGTAATACAAGCTCAGATATACAAGCTCAAACAAAACAACTCCACTAGAAGACCCAAAGTATCCTAAATATAGACCTCTACTCTCCTTTTTATAAGCTTCATGGGCACCCATTTCCTGTATACAAGCTTATGTAATAATGTATGCCATAATCTTACTGAAAACTCATCTACAACTCTGCAATAAGCCAATACCAATCTTTTCATGGTTTTCAATTAGAGATATTGTATTATTTTAGGGCATTTGCAGATTCAATTACAAGCCCATGAAGGAACTTATCAAAAAATGACAAGCTCATAAACAAATTCAAGTTCATTTTCTTTTAATGCGGAACTCAGGAGTCATCTGGTACTTAAACCCCCAGGATTGGAGATGGAGATCCTTTCCACTAGCATATCCCTCACTTGTCAAAACAAGATCAAGTTTTTCACTTAAAAAGGTTATGACCTCACTAATTCTTTCGTTGGATCTTGGAATTCTGAAGAAAAGGAAAGTAAAAACAATTTTAAAATAAAAATGAGGGTAAGTACACTGCACGTTTGACTCACTACAATTCAGTGGCGGGGCTAAAGGAAGCATGGGGGGAAACTGTACTGCACAAATAGGGTAAAAGCAAACTATTTTTGCTATGGTGTTAAAAACAATTGTATACCCTTGACATAAGAAATTATTCTAGTGTAGTGTTAAAGGGTGTTCAAAGATTGCCTTAGATCACAAGTTCAAATCCTAGTGTGACACTCTAGTATTTTCTTGAATCCCTTTATATGAATTTCTAGGAAAATGATACTAAAGAAGACTAGAACGAACATTTCCATGTTTTCCCTACATCCAAACTGAAAAGAAACTGAAAATTTTCGAAATCTCGAAATCCAGCAACACATATATGAAGAACACACGGATCTGATTCTCAAACCCATAAATCTTAGACCAGAATATCAAGAAAAAGCCACGAAATTAAAGAGAGAATAAAAAAGAGCAGCAAACCCAGATCCGAAAAAAGAAAAGAAAAGGGAAATTGAACCTCCTGTTCAGACAAGGGTTTGCACTGCATAAGCTGAGCAATTTGTTCGTCAAGATTTCCATGAGATGCGCTCGATGGCACCGGATCCATAGCTGATTGATCTTCTTTTCTACTGCTTCTGGAGGGAAATTTGTGCAGAAACCCTAGCGGAAAAGGGGGATAAAATCAAACGGTGTTTGATTTGATTTGATTTTCTCTCAGCTAGAAAGGAGAGAGAGAGAGAGAGAGAGAGGAGTGAGCGAGTGGTGGTGGTGAAACCAAAGAGGAAAGGGCGAAATAGGGAACCTCTCTTTGCTTTTTGTCCTGTTTTCGAACTTCTTCTTCTTGTTTTCTTTTTCCTTTTTTTCTTTTTCTTTTTCCATTTTGTGACTATTTTTTTTATAACGTAATTCTATTTGGGATCAACCGACCTGCCTAATTAATCTACATTAGCATTCATAAAGTTTAAGAAAAAAGTGCTTTCCATCAAATATCGATTAATTTTATTAATTGAATCTAAAATTTCTAATTATGAGTGAAAAGAATGTATTTATTTAATTCATTTTTATGATTATTTCATTGAAGGTTTTTCTATATACAAAATTAGGACATTATTAATCTGCTTTAACTAGAGTTTTATTATAAATAATATATAAATTCTGTCAAAACATATCATTTATATATAACTTTTTGTTGTATAGAATTCGGTCAAAATGTACAACTTTTATACAATTTATATATAACTTGTAAATAAATTTTTACAATATTTATACTATATTCAAGTTTAATGGTGGAATTATTATATTTAATTTGGGTGAAGAGGTTTGAATTGGGAGAAGGAAGAAAGGGAAGAGAAAACAAGGAGGATTGGAGCCTAATATATTACTTAGTAGTTTGTATAGAATTGGCAATTATGTATAAAATAACAATCCAGTAAAATCTCACAAGTGGGGTCTAGGGAGGGTAGAGTGTATGCAAACGTTACCCCTACCCCCGAAGAGGTAGAGAGGCTATTTTCGAAAGACCCTCGGCTCGAGAAGAAGAAAAATAAATAATAGGCAATAGACAATAGATCAGTGACAGCAGTAGAAGATAAAAAAATAGTAATAGCATCGTAAGAAATAGAAAAATAGATGTAAAAACAATAACTATAAACAACAATACTACTATAGGAAATAGCGAGGAAACTACATAAACCACTAACAATCCACAGCGAAATATCAACAGGCCAGTCCAGCCCCCAGAACCACAAAGGAAAAGAAAAATGCTCGTCTCCCTCCTAATCTACAACCCTAATGCTCGACCTCCACCCCTTCCTATCCAGAGCCATGTCCTCGGAAATCTGTAGTCGTGCCATGTCCTGCCTGATCACCTCACCCAAATACTTCTTAGGTCATCCTCTACCTCTCCTCGTACCTGCCAATTCTAACCGCTCACACCTCCTAACTGAGGCATCTATGCTTCTCCTTTGCACGTGCCCGGACCATCTAAGAATCACTTCCTGCATCTTGTCGTCCATGGGAGTCACGCCCACCTTCTGTGAACACGTGATTTTTGCCCTATATGAATCACTCCCAGAAATTCAAACAAAATATTTTCTTTCATTATTTTGCAATTTTGTGAAAAATACAAATATACTTGGCATTTGCATTTGGGAGTTAATTTCACATTTTAGGATTAATTAGTAGTAAAGTTACTTTAAATAAAGAAAATAGCAAAATTGGTTCTTTTGGCATTTATACTCTTAATTGTCTTAGTTTGAGTTTATTAGGAATTATGGTATTTGAAAATTGAGCAATATAATTTTAGAAGTCAATTTGGGTTTTATTTGTTGATTTGGCATTTAATAAAAATCAGAAAATAGAAATACAAAATAAAAAGGGAAAAGAAAAGAAAACAAATAAAGAGAATTAAAAGGCTGCTCGAATTTGGGCTTGATTTTAACTTAATAACCCCAGCCCAAAGAAACCTTCCCAAACCCGTTTGAATTGGCCCAAACCAAATCCGGTTCGCCCCATTACTTAACCAAACGACCCCGTTTTGATGGTCTTAAATCCCAGCCGTCGAGGATCTTTGATCCAACGGCTGGGAACTAATTTAATTCTCATATATAATGGTCGGATCACCCCTCCCTACCCCCCAAGCCTTCGTCTCCCGCACCCAAACCAGACCTGTGTAACGCCGCCCTACGCTACCGCCGGAAATCGCCTCACGACGGCGGCCGGCCTCCATTTCCGTCCAAAATTACACCCCTTATTTCCCTCCTCCTCCTCGTTACAGATCCACAACCCGTTTCCCTCGAACCCCAACCAAACTCGTCGAATCTTCAACCAAAGTTTTCTGGCCAAAACTCAACCTTCTCCGTTCACCACCAAATTAACACCATGGAACCACCTTGTCCTCCTCTATCAAACCCCCAAACTCCGTCCCTCAAATCTGACCGGAACTCTTCGAATATCGATTTGAAGTTTTCGGTCAAAACCCTAAGTTCTCAAATCTTGTCAAATTCATACCACATGGTCTCCTCCTTCCCCTGACGGCGAATCCAGTGTCAATGGTGCTCGAATCTCGCCAGAGTTGGTTGATTTTTGAGGTGATAAGCCGGCGGAACCCTAAGAATTTGGGGTTCCTCTAATTTTCCCCAATTCCCTGAGTCTAGAGCTCGAGTCAAGCTTCGAGATAATGTGTTCGTGTGTTTTTGTTGAAGAACACACGTTCACATCATTCCGGGGTTGAATCGAAGTCCAATCGGATTATTTTCAAAATCAGTAAGTTTTCCTACTGTTTCTCTTTTCTTTTATTATTTGAATACTAAAATTAGTTTAAACCTTTGGTTAATTCGTTCATGTACGCCTCTGTAAGTTTTGTTTAGTTTAGACATGATTTGGGTCTGCTCATATTAGGTTAGTTTTAGTTCATAAAGGTCATTTTTAATTCATAACTTGGTTATGGATTAATGTTTGTTCATGGTCGATTCTGTTCTGTTGATTGTTTCAATGATTAGTTTAATTTTTGATTTTTGATTTGGTTTAGGGTTAATCCTGTTTCATGATTTCTGATTAGTTCAATTGTGTTTCGATGTGTGTTTTTACTCAGTGTTGTTTCTATTAGTATAGGTTCTAATTTTTTTTTAATATTTAGGCAATCTTGCTGAATCAGTATTTGGTTTGTAATTTTTCTTTAGTTGTTTAGTTTTAGTTGATTTAGTTGTTTAGATATAGCTGAATTAGAATTGTTTGCTTTAACTATAGTTAAATTTTAGCTAGGACAAAATGGGGGCTGGGGAGTTATAGTTCATACTAGGGTTAGTAATTTTAGGGGCAATCAAGGGTAGTTTAGGCATCCAAAATGGGCTGGTTTGTTAAGGGCCAGTAATTTCAGAACAAAATAAGGGTAGTATAGGTATTCCATAGGTAGGAAAACAAAGCTAGAACACCCTAGAACCTTCTAGAAGGGGTCTTAGTGTAAGTTTCATCATTTTAAAAGCAGTAACTTGGGCAACAAGCAAAAACTTTAGGATTAATATGCAATTTCTGAAAATAAAAGGGGGGGGGGGGAATGAGTAAACACTTCCAGAACATTCTGCCCCCTTCTTTGCTTATAAAAGGTAGGCCCAGTGCCTTGTTTTACAAGTTTTAGAAGCTCTAAAAATCCCCCCCACCCCCACTCTCACAAGGCTTGATCAGCTCAAATTTGAATTTCAAATTCAAAAACTTCTCTTAGATCTCATTTTCCTCCAAAAAAAAAACCAAAAAAAAACAACAAAAACAACAGAAAATCCAAAAATCTACTGTTACATTGAGATTTTAGATTGATTGCAAGGCTAGTTTGGTCCTATATTCAATTTCAAGTTGTTTATGGGTTATTTCAAAGCTTTTTGGTTTGTTTCTGGTGGCTGAAGCTTCAGAGAGCTGCTAGGATTGATTTCGAGTGGGTTTTTGGTTTCAATCGAGTTATTTCGGAGTCATTTTAGTGCTATACCCCTGTTACATATTCCTGGGTTAAAATTGTTGTTGTTACTTGCTCTGCTAACTGCTTGATCTGCTGTTGATCCTCATCTCTTCTTGTTGAAATTCAATTTCCAGGTACACATCTCAGATTTGATTCGATGTAGCCTTTCAAGTTGGAAATGAAATGGAAATACTTGCCTATTTGCTCCTTAGACTATGCTTGTTAGACTGTTACATGTTAATAGTTAACAGATTTTAGACATAGTTTAATTTTCGATTTGTATGTACATAAACTTGGACTGTATAATTGGATTCCATATTCGGACTGTATGGCTATTACTTTCGGATTCGTATTGTGAGTCGAATGCCTGGTTCATCTTCAGTAGTTATAAAAACAGGTTTACAAGGGCTTTGAGTCTCAGTAGCTGACTTCAGTAGTTCAGCTCTTCAAATCCAAAATAGTTGGGCTGTTTTTGAATTTAGGCAGTTAACCTGTTTGTGTATAGGTTTACATGTATGACTCTCGTTGTTAAAATTCAATCCATGTCCAGGCTTAAAAATAGGTATTATAAAATCAGCATTGTGGCTTAAACTATTCAATAGTTTAATCGATAATCAGTTAATCCTTGGCTTTCAAAAATGATCTCAACTGTTTTTTTTTTGTGATTAAAAATGAAGTTTTATCATGTGATTCTGCTAATCATCAGATCACTCACCTTTGTCAATTTATAAGTACTACATATGATGATCTTCCTGCTGTGATCTCATTTCCTTGTGTGAGTAACGGTAGAGCTGATATCCAAACCAGCGTAGGTAGTTAAAAGCTGTATTTGAAATCGAAATTTCCCTACTGATCAACTCTCAAATCCATAGCATTAACCCATTAACTAAATGAGTCTGATTGTATGTCCACAGTCATGGGCCAACCATCTAGGCCCAACAAAATCCCTGGAGGTTGAAAATATTGTAAGATCATGGAGATTAATTGGCAATACAAATTTGGGCCATCGGGTTAGGTAGCGGTTCCAAACTAAAAGGCTTGCCCTTTTGTTTGAATCCGGACTTGAACTTGAAGTCCGAATTTTATAATATCAAGTAACTAGGATTCTTTAGAGACAAATTCAATAGATAATTATAGTTTGCTCTAGGATGGCCTATAAACAATAAAATGAAGTGAGCCCCGCCAAACAAAATGCATAAATTGCGGGGCCCTCTTCAAATGTTCCTATTAAAATATTTAGAATTCGGGACGTGCTGTTTAGCGAATTTCACGGCCTCCCGCAAAGATGATAACACGTTAGTCGCGCTTTTAATAATTTTACCTTCCTAAATACGGGTGTGCATTTCATGTGACCCAAATCCAAATCCCAAAACGTTGAATAAGAATGTGTCGAGGATCCGGGTGCATTTCATGTGACGTGATCCAGAAACACGTTTTTAAACGACGTTCACTTTCTTAAAATTTTTTAACTAAAAGCGGTTAAACAATTTTTAAATTGTACTATAGGATAACGTGTATAAAATTAGATTTTAGCCGAATATAATAGTTTAAGCGACCGTGCTAGAACCACGGGATCCGAGGGTGCCTAACACCTTCCCTCGGGTCAACAGAATTCCTTATTCAGAATTTCTGGTTCGCAGACTCCAATTGGGAAGTGGATAATTTTCCTCGATTTGGGATTTAAGTTAAACCGGTGACTTGGGACACCAAAAGCCAAACCTATCCCAAGTGGCGACTCTAAATAAATAAATAATCCCATTTCGAATAATGTCACTTTAAATGGAAAAACTCCCTTATACATTATCCTTCGGGGTAGATGTATAAAAAAAGAGGTGTGACACCTTCTCCCGAATATCTACATTCCTAATCTTATCTAGCCTAGTGTGCCTGCACGTCCATCTCAACATCCTCATTTCTGCCACTTTCATCTTCTGGGTATGAGAATTCTTGGCTGCCCAACATTCAGCCCCATACAATATGGTCGGTCTAACCACTGCTCTATAGAACTTGCCTTTGAGTTTCGATGGCACTTTCTTGTCACGCAGGACTCGAGAAGCTAACCTCCATTTCATCCACCCCACTCCTATACGGTGCATGATATCCTCGTTTATCTCCCTATCCCCCTGAATAATTGACCCAAGGTACTTGAAACTTCCTCTCTTAGGGATGACTTGTGAGTCAAGCCTCACATCGATGTCTGTTTCCCCCGACTTATCGCTGAACTTACACTCCAGATATTTTGTCTTAGTCCTACTCAACTTGAAACCTTTAGCCTCTAGGGTCTGTCTCCAAATCTCCAGACTCTCATTAACGCTGCTTTGCTTCTCATCAATCAGTACTACATCATCACCGAACAATATACACCATGGAACCTCCCATTGAATATGGTGTGTTAGCGCATCCATCACCAGGGCAAATAAGAACGATCTGTGCGCAGACCCTTGGTGCAACCCCGTAATAACCAGAAAGTGCTCCGAGTCACCTTCCACAGTCCTAACCCGAGTCTTAGTTCCCTCATACAGCATACCCCATAACGAGTATGCTGTATTATAAATCCTAGTTTCATATTAAACCAGCATTGTCTTGCGTTGATGCATTTAAAAAAGATACGAGGAATAGATTCTTCCTCCTGATGACATATGGTACAAGTATTGGACGTAAGTATCCATAGCCTATGTAAGTATTGTTAGGTGGGTAAGCGGTTGTGACTCAACAACCACAAAAGGTTCTGATTTTTGGTAATGTACGTAGGTGCCCAATCCACACATGATGATTTGGAATCGCAGTATGTTTGGTGATCAATTTATAACAAGAGGTAACTGAGAAGTCGCCTGATAACGTGTGCACCCAAATGATGCAATCAGGTAGTGTTGGGTAAGTAGGGAGGTAATACTAATTTATCCTTTGGATTAGAGAAGTAGGCAATTCCATGGACTTTATATGGTTAGAGCCTCCAAGAATATGGGTGGCATTCGCGACAGACATTTGCTGGTCTTTATAAGGTAATGGTCCTTGTATTAGGCTACGAATGTTAAGACTAGGAGCTAACCAATTATCATACCAAAAATTAATATGTGTTTCTCGTGTGACTTGCCACACTAGTCCATTTACGCACGCTGCCCATCCAGTAGAAATATTTTTCCACATCATGAAGGTTCTGGTGGGATTCCATCGTGTAGTGGAAGAATATTTGGAAATAAGAATGGATGTCCATTGTGGGTTATGGAATAAACACTATGTTGTACTAGCTAGTAGTGCTTTATTTTTTTCCTTAAGTTTTTGAATACCTAGGCCACCTTCATTTTTGGGAGTCGTTATGACTTCCCATTTAACATATGCAAATGCTTTTTCTGGGAAGTAGTTCCCCATAGAAAGTTCTTTTGGTACTGTTCTAACCTAGCAAGCACATAGCTCGGCAAAAGAATAATTTACATCAAATGGTTTGGTATTGAGTTAAGGGTGGCTTTTATGAGCGTGGCTCTCCCCGCCATGATGAGGTGGTTTATTTTCCAGCCTGCAAGTCTATTTTTAAAATTATAAAGAATAAACTGAAAATCTCTTTTCGTAGGTTTCGATGTAAAAAGTGGAAATCCTAAATATTTGCCAAAGTGTAGTCCTTCCACCATATTAGAAGAATTGAGGATAAAAGATTTGTTAATTTTGTGAGCAATTTTTGAAAAAGAAAATCTTTGATTTTGCAAAATTTACTTTTTGGCCTGACAATTTGGTAAAGTAATTGAGTTGGTCAATAATTGTATGACAACTTCAGTGGTTATTTTGGAGGCCAAAATTATGTCATCCGCAAAAAAAAGGTGAGAAATTGGTGTAGCTCTTTTATGTAAGGTGATTGGGTGCCAAACGTTGTGGTCTACTGAAATGTTAATACTGCGAGGTAATATTTCCATGCACAGTACGAAGAGATAAGGAGATAAGGAATTCCCTTGCCTAATGCCTCTGGTGGGTGTGAAGAAAGGGGTTGGAGTACCATTAAAAAGGATGGATGTAGTGGTTGCTGATATGCAAGACATAATTAAAGTAATTATAGGTTGGGAAAAGTTAAAATAAATGAGGATTCTGCGTATAAAATCTCACGGTCAAAACCTTTTTCAAGATCTATTTTAAGAAGCATATTTGAGCATTTTGATTTAGAAGTAAAGTTGTGAAGTATTCTTGTACTATAATAGCATTGTTTGATGCTCTACGATTTTTTTGGAAAGCAGATTGTGATGGGTGAATTATCGTGTCAAGGATAGGTTTTATGTGATTTACTATAATTTTGGTTATGACCTTGTAAATGGTGTTACATAAACTTATGGGTCTAAAGTGAGCCGGTGTGGAAGGACTTTGCATTTTCAGAATCAAGCATATAAGTGTTTGATTCAATTCTGGAGGAATATGACCAGCTAGGAAGATGTTTTTGCAAAAAGGAATAACTGAATCGTTAATTTGGGGCCAGAATTTTGAAAGAATAAAGGGTGAAGACCATCAGGTTCCGGAGATTTATGAGGATGGAAAGAATATACTACGCTAGTGATTCTTTATCCGTTATGTGGTACAAAAGATTGCTTATGGAAGCATCATTGATAGTATTGAAATTGGAGAATGAGTGATTCTTATTAGATAATATATGGCTCATGTGGTATAGTTCTTTATAAAAATTTGTAATTAGATTTTGTAATTGGTTGTTGTCATAAATCAAATTACGATTAGTATCTTTAAGAGCACTAATCTGATTGCGCCACCGTCATTTAAGAACCGTTAAATGGAAAAACCTCATATTTTCATCTCCCTCATTAACCAAGCTATATGAGATTTTAATTTCCAAAAATCATCTTCCAATTTTAAGATGTGGTTAAATTGAGAGAGGAGTTCTCGTTCTAAAGTTTGTAAAAATCACTCGTTGGGTAGTTGGTGGAACTTTAGATACACACTAGTCGTGCCCTAAGTTGATTTTTTTGTTTAAAAGTATTTCCAAATGTGTCCCTATTCTAGTTTTTTGCTAAGGTTGTAAAATGCCCAACACCTTCCAAATAAGGTGGGTTCGGCTGCCACAATTGATGTACAAGTTTAGAGAATTTTTGGTGTGTAAGCCACATTGATTCAAATCTAAAAGTGGCTTTCCTAGGTGGATTATGCAGGTGCATAGCAAGCATGAAAGACAGTGATCGGAGTGCGTCCGAGGAAAACGATGAACTTGAGCTTCAGGATATAATTTTAGCCATTCATAATTAGCTACTATTCTATCCAATCTTTCTAAAATCATTCCACCGCATATACGTTTATTCGTCCAGGTGTACTTACTCCTTTTATAACCCAAATCAAATAGGTTACAGTAATTAAAGCAGTTTAATAAGGAGTCTGCTCTAATATTATTAATTGAGCATCCTCCAAATTTTTCATTGGAGGAGAGAATATCATTGAAATTTGCTCCTACAACCCAATGCCCTTTATAATTATATGCAACGTGCATTAGGTTTTCCTACAGAAGTTCTCTACAAGTTAATATAGGACTTGCGTAAATAGCTGACAACATAAAAGAATGGACGTGGTGACATACCTGGACCATACAGTGTATTTCTTGGTTGGTGACTGCAACTTCGGAAATTGTTATAATTGAAGCATTCCATAAAATGACGATCCCTCCTACCTGTCCCTCAGCAGGTGCTTGGGACAAATTAGAGAAGTCAAAATCATCCCTAAGGACAGCATGGTCCTGTAGATGTGTTTCAAGGAGCACCACTAGTGGCGGCCTGTAGTAGTTTAACATGGATCAAAAATTTCTACGAAAATAAGGAGACTGTGCACCCCTATAGTTCCAGATAACAAAATTCATAGATTTAGTACGTAAGGGTGGTGCTTGTGGGACTTGCGCCACTATGTCCAGTGGTTTGCCCTCCTCACTGTGAGTTTGCATGGTCTCCCTCAGAGTGGGGGTTATTACCACGACAAATTTTCGGGCCTCCGGATTCGTTGTTGGTTGTAGTTTGATCAAGCACTTAGTCTCCTCCCGTGGGCAGTTAAGTAGTATCTTTTTGCCGTATTGCTCCTTTAGAATGGAGATATGGTATCCCCCTAACCATACTGGCTTTGTTCTTTTTCCCCACATCTCCTCCATGACTACTGCAATTTCTGAGAAGTTAGAATTTATTGTTCGTTTGGAGTTGGTGGTTGTGGGCTCTTGGAGCTGTTTGTTGGAGTAAGAGGTTCGAATGAGCTCATTGGGGACATTGGTGGGTAAGGACGAGGCATTTGGATCGCTTCGTGAATCTAAGGAATAGGAGAATGTGTGGGTGGGTAAAAAGGTAGGTTTGCATATGTTTGAATATGTGGGTTGTTGTAGGGTTGGGTCATAGGGTTCCACATGTATGGCATCCCCCAAATTTGGATGTGTAGAATCTGTGTGGTTGTCTAGAGATACTGGCCATACAAATCTTGTCATTCCCTCGGTGACAATTTATCTTAAGTCTAGAGGATTTTGGAGTCGCATTATCACCTCTTGATTGTTCACTACCATGGTGAACTTTAGTGTATGGTTCTGGAGTCCTAGTTTGAGCCATGATTGTGGTGGGTTATAAGAGTGTGGTGCTTGAGAAGTGTAGATTACTTGATAGTTTAGTGGTGGTGGCATTTGGTGATTGCATGGTTGTGGGTGTGAGGTAGTGGAGATTGAGAGGGCGGAACGGTAGTAGGGATGGGCGTTGTTGGTTTGTACGCAGTGGAAAGAGGGGGTGTTGTGGCTCTGCATGTGTGTTGTGTGGGAGTTTTGAAGTATCAGTGGTGTTGTGTGGCATGTGAGTAGAGGTAAGCAATGATTGTTGTTCAAGGTTAATAGTTGAAGGAGAGTGTGAGAGGGGCGATGATGAGGTAACGTGAGACTCAAGATCTTGTTGTTTGGGCTTCTCACGTGGGCTGTAGAGTGTTGGTGTTTACCGTGAAAAAGGTAATAACAATTAAATTTGATTATGAGATTCTAAAAATACGTGATCTATTTTTATGCCGGTTGTTAAGCAGTCGATGTTATGTGAAAGACTTAGAAATAAGATTAGAGTTTGAGAGCAAGGTGATAATCGAACCGAATGGTTGATAATCGGGGCCTCGAGCCTGCTTATTTGAGGACCTCGGGGTTGAGTCCAAGGCTCGGCTGGGAGCTATCGAGGGTAAGCGATGGGCAACTAACAGTTTGAATAAGATCAATGACGGCTTTTTATGGCCAATAATAAGTAATAAATGATTAACAATAAATAGAACACAATGAATGCAAGCAATAAATGAAGTAATGAACTCAAGAGAATGTGTTAGAGAGAGAGAGAGAGTTCTTGTATATTTTTGTATGGAGCAACCGGTCTTTACAAAATGATAAGGATCCCCTTTATATATGAGGGGGAATCCAAATATAGTACAAAAGCATTAATCACAAAGATATGGGGCAGGTATAGCCACCTACTGCCCTGATACGGGTCAGGGCTAGACCTCTAGGCTTTGTCAGCCTCAGTTATGCGCCTAGGGAACTTCTCGCTTTCTACCGTAACCATCGATTTGCGTTGCCTCGAGGCTGGACACTGATGTCCCCTCGGGTTAAGATTCGACCGTGGCCTCGAGCTTTTGGAAACCTCGCTCCCGAGGCATTGTAATGGCCAAAAATCGGACCCTCCGATTTTACCGTATACAGATAGTCCCCGTGTTTCTTAGAGTAAACGATTAGAAACGACCTTGATAACCGTCTCTTCTAACTTTCCCGTGATGATGTCATACTTATGACGCAAACCTTCATGATGACTGAAGCGTCCCGTTGGTTCATCTTTCCAGAATTACTCATAGCACTACCGTTTCTTATTCTTCAAAGCAACGATGTCGCCGCCGGTTCGGCTCCCAAGGATGCATTAAATGCGCCTGCCGATACGTCTTTCAAAGATAATAATGATGCCGTCGGTTACGCTGCCGACCTTCCTATAAATGGGAACCCCCTGGAATCAACTTTTTACTCAAGTGTCTTCCAATATCTATCCATCCTTCTCTTTTCACCGTCCTTATCCATTGTTGTCATGTTCGAGGTCCGCTGCCTTAAGGATACATGGCAGCGTTCTCACCAGCCGCCCATAGCCTTTTTTCTAGGCCTTTTCTCGTTGAGCGAGATCACACCATCTTGTCATTGTTGTTGTTGTTATTGTTGCTGTCGTCATTGGCTCGAGACGACGAGGTAGGGGGCCGATTTATCCCGGATTGGAAAAAGGTTTGGACTTTACACCGCTGCTCAGGGGGTGTTCGGATTTTATATCGCTGCTCACCTCCCCCGACTACCCGGTGCGGCGCCTCACTCCCTTTACTTTTCATGGAGTGAGGTGGCAATATCTACCAACTGCCGCGTCCCGCACCGGGGTAACGTCTCAAAAAGCGGCTTACTGGTGAAATCCATACTAGCCAAATTTTTCACCCAGCCACTTCTTCATTCCTTTCTGCTTCTTCCGCGTCACTATGCTCTTCTCCACCACTTTCCTCTTCTTCATCTTCTATCCCTTGAAGATACTACTTTGGGGAGACTAAGATGAGACTGTCGAGGAGGCGATGCTCGAACATGCTGCCGCTGAGGATGCTCCCCGGAGAATAGGCTAGGCCCTAGGTTTGAATCATGTGTGTTCACCTTTTCGCTTCTTTGTTTCTGTGTAAGGACCCTCCGTGGGCTTTTGTAATCATATGTAAGGACCCCTCGTGGGCTTTGTAACTGTGCCTATTAATGGAAAAGATGTTTCTTCATTTTTTTTCTATTGTATGCTATATTTCCCCTTATCTATGCTTGTGAAGAATCTGAGTGCTTGACTCCGTCGATCGGTACAAATATCGAGCTCGAGGGCGAGTGTTTCTTTTGACTTTGATTGCTTAACGCGGCTCCCCGCAGAACCCTTTGTCGTTCCTTGGACCGAGCCCGGATTGGACTGATGAATTCGGGTCGCCGGGACCCTGACTTCGAGTTGAATAGAGACTGCCTTTAGGCTTTCGAGAGCAATCCCCGAGTGGGGGTTTGCTCAAATCATCTGGAAACTTGTTTTGAACTTAGTGTAGATAGCTTTAAGGCGTTGTAGATAGATCCCTGGTGAGGGTTTACCCGGGTTCAGATGGTACCCCGGGGCCAAACCCATGTGAGTAGAGTTTAAGCGCTTATTTTCTTCTTGAGAGAAGCCCTCGAGATCAGGTACCATCTCGGGACTTGTAATGACATTGATGGCTTTCTAGAGCCAATCTTCCTCTTGGTGGAGGTCCTCGAGATCGGGTACCACCTCGGAACTTGCAATGATGCAAATGGCTTCCTGGAGTCTTACATCTTTCTAGTGGAGGTCCTCGAGGTTGGGTGCCACCTCGGGACTTGCAATGATGCCAATGGCTTCTTGGAGCCTAACTTCTTTTTGATGGAGGTCCTCGAGGTCGGGTACCACCTCGGGACTTGCAATGGTGCCAATGGCTTCCTGGAGCCTAACATATTTTTTATGGAGGTCCTCGAGGTCGGGTACCACCTCGGGACTTGGTTAACACGGGGTTTTGGACCTTGAAGCATCGTATGGCGACGTCGAGTGTAGGATACGGTTATGAAGCGACCGAGGCAATTCTGCCAGCGTATCTTTCCAAAGCGATAAAGCTTTAGCCAATATTTCTAGTCGGTCTTCGGGAAAGGCGAGTGGTCGTCGCTTTTTCCATATATAGGTTTGTCCGCGCCCTTTTTGAGATTCTGCTATTCCGAGTAGTTATCCTTTTTCATAGAGTTCTCCTTTCTTGCGCCAATTTTCCTTTAACCCAAGACTTCCGCCCAAGTCTTCATTTCCCCTTCCTTCGTCTTACTGTAGCCGCGGGTGCTATGCCTGAATCCGCTCGGCAAGGGAAAAAGAGCTCCGCCTCTGGGCACTTTGCTTTAGAAGGGAGTCTCCTGCCAGAAGAGACTCCAAATGTTCGAGGTTATCGGTTTATGCCTCGAAGACCACTTCTTTTATAGGAGAGGAGCATCTAGAATCAGTGAGGAGAGACTGTGGATGGGGGGAGAAAGTAGCATTGCACGTACTTTCCCCGGGAGAGAGCGTTATGGACCACGCCGAGGGGTTTTTGAACGTGTATACGTACCCCTTCATGCTAGGCCACCCTGATAGGGTTGTGCTTGATTTCTGTCGGAAATATCGGGTCACCTTGGTGCAGGTTCATCCGTCATTTTGGCGGATAGTATTGATGGTGAGGTTCTTTGCGGATAAGGCAGGGCTTGAATTCACACTCAGTTATCTTATCAGGTTGTATCGACCTTTTCACCATCGAGGTCTGTTAACCTTACGATGCCGGCCGGCCACGCCTTTTGTTGCTGATGATGAAGAAGGTGGAGATCGGTAGTGGATGAGTTGATTCATCCGAGCACGGACTGTTGAAATTATTCAGGTGGAGTTTCTGCCATTTCCTGAGGAATGGAATTTTACACGTAAATGGTACATTCGTGCTGTCGTAGTTTTGTTTATGGCGAAGACGAGCTTCATAAATGTGCCTTCTTTTCCTTTCAGCGATTTTGTGGACGCCGAGCGAGGTTCCCAATCTGCCGGGCTGGGTTTGGAAGTTTGTAACCCACTCGACTTACAATGAACGTGAGTGGCGAGCTTTATCTAAGGATAGGTGGGAGGCAAAACACCACGGTACGTGCTATGCGATTTGCTCTTACCCCCTTTTTTCTCGGAAGGGTGCCTTTTCTTTCTGCATGCTAACTCTATTATTGTAGGCATCGGGGAGCCTTCTGAGGCGAGGCCGTGCCCTTTTGGAGAGGAAGAAGGGTTGCTAGATTTTGGGCTAAAGAATGATAACAATAAGCAAGAGATACCTTTGATGGGCGATGGTGCTCAAAGCAAGGTGAACCTGGACCGGTGGCCTGGAGTGGAAGTATTGACTGAGCCTGTCACGCCCGTGATTTCTAGTTTTGGAAAGGCGGTTTCTCCTCAGCTGCCGTCCTCTTTTTCCGTCAGAGGTACTTCGAGGGATACTCGAAACCCGGGATCATATGCGCCGAGCGCCCGTGCCCTTGCCGGGGTTGATTCTTTCAGAGCTGAGGGAGCCAGGCTAGCAGATGTGCGCTCGGCCTTCGAAGAAGCCCAACGGCTTCACTATGTGGTGAGTTTTGACACAGGCCCTTCGAGTTTCGTGCCTTCCCTTCCTTATTGAGTTTTTCTTTGTAGGCTTTTGACAAGCTTAAGTCCGAGCTGCTTCTCCGCGAGGCCAGGCTATGGGAAGTTCTGGATGAGGAGAAATCCATTAGGTTCCTTTGTGATTAAAAGGAAGTCGAGCTGGCACGCTTACAGTATGAGGCGAGTCGGAGCTTGAATTATAAGAGTTATTTGAAGGAGCGGGTAGTTTTTGTTCTGAGCGAGTGTGTGTTCTTTCTTCTAGCTCCTGAGGCTGATGTTTCGTTGACTTCAGTTGCAGAAAAAGACAGAGGACCTGGAGCACCTTCGGAACAAAGTTGGTCGAGTCGAGCGCGAGTATGACGAGTTAAAGGCTCGGGCGAATGCTCAGGCTTCGGCAGAAAAGGGTGCTCTGGGTAAAGCCTCTGACTTTGGGTTCAACTTCGCTTAGCTCATGATAATAACTTGATTCGAACATACATGATTACGAAGCTCGAGTCTGAGCTTTTGAAGATAAAGACCGAGGTTGTGGACGCCCGGGCTGAAGCTGTAATGAGCTGAACTGAGGCCGACCAAAAAGTGGCGTTCTATTTGAAGGACGTTGCCGATGCTCAAGCTGAGCTGAGAAGGATTTTTGACCGCGAGGGCGGGATCAAGGAATATGCTGGGTGTAAGTCTCGAAGGGAAACCCTCGAGGAGATCCATGCTAGGGGCTTCGACCTCTCGGGAGAGGTGAAACGCGAAGGCGGACGGGCGAGGCACTAGGTCACTTCTATCCGACGCCGAGGATAGCGAGGATGAGGCTGACGGGCCGTAGTCCCCAAGGGGAACGTAGATTTCCTTTTTCTGATTCTGCACACAGTATTTTAAAAGTATGTTGTAAATGGAGCTTGTGTTTTTTTTTGTATATATGTACGAAAGAAAACCTTGTGGTTTTGTTTCTTCTGTATCTCTTCCTGTCTTGAATTTAGCCAGATAAACTAGTCTTTGAGTTGAGAGGAGCCCTTAGATTCGTGGTATGGCCTTGAGGCTCATTAGGTTTGCCCGTAGGCTTTTACGCAATTGGTCGATGCGGCCTTTTAGTGTAAGCTGGCGACAATGGCTCTTACGCTTTTGCTCTTAGGCAGATTTAGTTAACTGTTTTGGGTTCAGTCTCCAAATCGGGTTTCGACTCGAGCTCATTCGACCTCAAGTTTTGAATTTTAAGCTGGCGACAGTGGCTCTTACGCTTTGGGTCGACTCGACCGTTTATGTGGGCTGGCGACAATGGCTCTTACGCTTCGGTGGATTCAACCTTTTATGTGGGCTGGCGATAATGGCTCTTATGCCTTGGGTCGATGGGACCTTTTATGCGGGCTGGCGACAATGGCTCTTACGCCTTGGGTCAATGCGACCGTTTATGTATACTTTATTTTTCCCTCGACAAGGATTTTTTAAAAGTGCTTGCCTGACTCTTCGACGGTTTAATAAAAAACCTCGATTGCGAGTCATTATATGGCGATGATCGAGCACCTCGGGAGGTTTGGCTCGAAGGTTGAGTATCTCAAAGCCAGTGTTTAGGAGTGGACATGGTCGAAGCTCTTTAGCCTATATCGAGGGTAGCCTGTTTAACCGGTTCTTTTCGAAGTAGATTCGAAGGCCTGTGATTTTGTAGCGACGGCCGGGCATCCCCGAGTCGTGTTAGTTTGGCTGGTACAGCTTTTCGACCGTAGTCGTTTGTGTTCGGCCGGAGCCTTTTAAGTCCCGAGTAAAGTAGTTTCGGCGTATATCGAGGGTATGCCTTTTAGGGGTCTTACAAGTTCGATATATATCCTTAACTTTGAGATAGGGTTTATGCCTTTAGTAAGGTCTTACAAGTTTTACATGCCTTTGAGGTCTTACAGTTTGGATACTTGGTACAAGTATGGTTCATGCCTTGCTTGAGGTCTTACAGATATTGTCACTTGGTACAAGTGTGGTTCATGCCTTGCTTGAGGTCTTACAGATGTCGTCGTTGCCTTATATAGGTCTTACAGGACCGAGTCTGCCCGCTCGGGGTCTTATGGCCTCGAGTTTTCGATAGGTGGCGATTGGCGACAGTCCTTAAGTTGTCGAGGATTTTTCGACCCGGGAGCCATTGCGGTGGAGATGGCAATTTGACGGCAGTCCCCGAGTTATCGAGGATTTCTCGGCTCGGGAGCCATTACTTGCAAGCTTGGTGCTGCCTTGTTTGGGGGCTTACGATTTTGGAGTCTCCGACCCGGAGGTCATGTGGCTTTGATTTTTCGATGCCAGTCCCCGAGTGTTTGGGGCGTTTTTGGCCTTGGAGCCATTTCGTGATTTTGATGTTGCCTCGTTGAGGGCTTATGAGTTTGGAGCTCCGACCCGGAGGTCATTTAGGCAGTCCCCGAGAGTTCTGGACATTTTTGACAAAGGAGCCGTTTTTGCAAAAGTACTGAGCTTCTTTGAAACGCAAAATGCTTCTTTAAATTATTCTTCGATTTCTTGAGCATACATGTCTTTGCTGTCGAGGGGCTCGGTTATTCTATGCGGGCACAGTTCATTCGACCGTTTGGCCCGGTACATTGTATTTTCTATCGAAACCTTATTCGGCATATCTTAGCTTCTCCGAGAAGGTGATCTTCCAGGGGGATGCCCCCCAGTATTCGAGGTTGATTGCAAAAGAAACCATGAATACTTCTTGAGTTTTCCTTAGGTAGCATATAGGTGTTGCCTCATTAAAAACCTTGCCGGTAAAACCCTTGATGGGATAAAAACTCGGGCGAAGGAAAAGATTGCAATGCGTGCTTTCGAAACTTAAGGCCTTCGAGAAGTGCTTCGGCCATTTTGATTGGGGTACCTGCACTCAGGTTAGCATAGAGTAAAATTGAAAGAATCGGGAGGCGATCATACCTTAGTGTAGAATTGTGCCGGCGATGTTTCGAGCCCTGATGTGCTTCAGTCGCTTGTGATGAGGACGCGGTACGGTCCCCTGCTTTGTTTAGCCGGGAGTAGCCGAGAGTGTAGCTTGTTATCGCTATTTCACTGTTTGTTTATCCTTCGACTCCTTCGAAGGTGGAGGTACCGGTGTCGTGGCCACATCGTGCGCGAACATTTCTCTCGCAACATGCTGTTCCTCGTAGACGGTTTTGGTCCCATCCTTTGTCGGGAATTTCATCATTTGATGGAGGGTGGATGGCACTGCTCTCATGCACTGTATCCACGGCCTTCCGAGCAAGGCGTTGTACCTCATGTCTCCCTCGATGACATGGAATTTGGCATTTTGGGTTGTGCCGTCCACGTTGATTGGAGGGTGATTTCCCCTTTCGTTGTTTCGCTTGCCATGTTGAATCTGTTGAGGACTCGAGAGGCGGGTACGGTTTGGTCAAGCAGTCTGAGCTGCTCTACCATCCTCGATCGGATAATATTGGCCGAGCTACCTGGATCCACAAGTACACGTTTAATTTGAAATGAATTTACAAGGAAGGAGATTACCAATGCGTCGTTGTGAGGTTGAGACAAGGTCTCGATGTCATCGTCGCTGAATGTGAGGGCATCCTCGGGTATGTAGCCCCGAGTTCGCTTTTCTCTGGTGATGGATATTTTTGTTCTTCTCATCATGGGCTCCTATGGGGCATCAATGCCTCCCAAGATCATGTGGATGACATGCTGCGGCTCGTTTGTTTCGTTCTTCTTGGCCGCCTCTCTTTCCCGAAACTAATTTTTGGCTCGGTCGCTGAGGAATTCTCAGAGGTGACCTTTGCTAAGTAGTCTGGCTACTTCTTCTCGGAGCTGGTGGCAATCCTCGGTCCTGTGGCCGTGCGTGTTTTGAAATTTACACACTAAGTTATGATTCCTTTGCAAAGGATCTGATTGCACAAGCCTGAGCCACCTGCATCTCTGATTTTACAGATGGCGAACACGATGTCTGATACGTCGATGTTGAAGTTGTATTCTGACAAGCGAGGTGCCTCCGTTGGCCCTGTGTGCCTATCAAATCCGGCTCTGTTGACGAGTCCCCGAGGATTCTGTCCTTGGTCCATCCTTCAATCGTTCGGGGTATGTTGCACCTCGGGGCGTTTCTCCTGTCTTCGATATATGGCTGGTGCCTTTCTTGGTTTGGTTTTGGCTCCTTTGCCAGAAGCCTGCTTGGGTATACCGAGCCCGAGGGGGCCCCTAGATGGTCATCCTCGACCCTGAATTTCGACTGGCATTTGTTATGAACATCCGACCAAGTCACGGCCGGGTACTCGATCAGGTTTTGTTTCAGCTGTTTCAAAGCCACCGAGCTTTGTTTGTTCAGACCTTGAGTGAAGGCCTGTACCGCCCAGTTGTCTGAGACTGGTGGTAGTTCCATTCATTCCATTTGAAAGCGAGATACGAACTCTCGCAGCATCTTATTATCCCTTTGCTTAATCTTGAAGACGTCGGATTTCCTTGTTGCTACCTTGATGGCACCAGCATGTGCCTTTATGAAAGAATCCACCAGCATGGCAAATGAATCTATCGAGTTTGGGGCCAGGTTGTGATACCACATCATTGCCCCTTTAGAAAGCGTTTCCCCGAACTTCTTCAGCAGGACGGACTCGATCTCATCTTCTCTCAGGTCATTGCCTTTTACCGCACAGGTGTAAGCAGTAACGTGCTCGTTAGGGTCCGAGGTTCCGTTGTACTTCGGGAGGTCTGGCATTCTGAACTTCTTCGGAATGAGTTTTGGGGCCACTTCTTGCGGGAACGGCTTCTGCACGAACTTCTTTGAATCCACACCTTTCAGGATTGGGGGCGCTCCTGGAATCTGGTCGACCCTGGAATTGTAGGTCTCGACCTTTTTGTCGTTGGCCTCTATCTTCTTCTCGCCCGATTCGATCCTCTTCGTGAGGTCCTTGAGCATCTTTATGATGGCGGGGTGTCACGACCCGGATTTCCCACCCTCGGGAGTCGTGATGGCGCCTACTAATAGGAGCTAGGTAAGCCAATTAATTTAATACTTCTCTCAACATCATTAACAGTATAAAGAAGAATGAGGCAATTAATATAAAAACGGAAGTCTCGAAACATAAATAACTAAAACCAAGTGCGGAAATTCAATACACCTCTACCCAGATCTAGTGTCACTAATTCACGAACTTCTACTGAATGCTAAATACAAAGTCTGAATAAGAATACAGTACTGTCTGATCCGATACAAATGAAATCAAACGAAAAACAGAGATAAGAGAGACTCCGGGCCATGCGGACGCCAGCAAGGCTACCTCGGGAGTCTCCGGACTGAAGTAAGCTCCCAACGCTCCTACTGCTGTCCAAAAGCTCCTACTCCGGTACTATGATCTGTGCAAAAAGATGCACAGAGTGTAGCATCAGCACAACCGACCCCATGTGCTGGTAAGTGCCTGGCCTAACCCCGGCGAAGTAGTGACGAGGCTAGACAGGACTACCAATCAACCTATATAGATATTTATATACAAGTACTACAAAAAAAAATAACAGCAGAAAGTAATAATTAAGATAGGGAGGGGAACATACTTTTGGGGATAACAGATAAAATAGAACGGTAGGAAACAAATAAGGAAAACTACAACCAATCTCTTCTAACACAGAATACGTGGTCGGCGTGCCACACGATCCCATTTCATGATATATAAGTGGTCGGCGTGCCACACGATCCCATTTCATAACATACAAGTGGTGGGCGTGCCACACGATCCCATTTCATAATATATAAGTGGTCGGCGTGCCACACGATCCCATTTCATAATATATAAGTAATGATTTCCCGGCAAGGGAACAAGTATCAATTCAACCATCCCGGCAAGGGAGAATACAAATAAAAAGTTAATTCCCGGCAAGGGAGCAACAACAATAACTTACACGTCCCGGCAAGGGAGTAATTATATCTCTTCCTCTTTCGTTCATTTCTTACGTCCTAATCATGTCATAAGTCGAGCCAACGCTCCAAGGAGTTTACAAATCATATTTTCTCTTCATATTGTTCACATTATATCGAATCCATCAATTAAACAAGGAAGAGTCACCACAGAATCCCAAATAAGCACAAGTAAGGACTCACGGTCATGCTAGACACCGGTGTATAGATACTCGTCACCATGCCTATACACCTACTCAACATTCAGCAATTAGCAAACAATACTCTAATCCTATTCCCTCAAGCCAAAGTTAGATCAAACACTTACCTCGGTCCAAAGAATAGCAATCAATCCTCAAATACCGCCTTTCCTCTACAATCCGACTCCGAAACAATGATATCTAGGCATAATTAATTCAATAATATCAATAAACACTCAATGGCAACATCCCATAGCATAGATATGAATTTTCCTAGCATTCTTCCAAAAATACCAAAATTCGACACCGGGCCCACATAGTCCAAACATGAGGACCCAATCACCCATAACCCCACGAGTTCAAATATATAATTTACTTTAAGATTCGACCCCAAATTGAGGTTGAATCACCCAAAATTCTCAAAAACCTAACTCTACCCAAAACCCTAATTTCTACTTTGATTTCATGTTTTTAGGTTCGGAATTTAGTGATTGATTGAAGAAATTAAGAGAAGACGAGGTTAGGAACACTTACCTATGAAGTTATGGAGGAAGAGCTCTTCAAAATTCGTCTATGGGGTGTGAGGAAGAAGGGTTCGTGTGGAATAGTGGAGTGAATCCCGTAACTATTCTGTTTATAAACTTAAAAAAATCACTGAAGGGTTTTACTCTACGCGTTCGCGACACAGAGGTCGCGTTCGCGATGAAGGGGGACTGGAGGCATCGCGTTCGCGATGGGGTGATGCAAACGCGAAGGGGAAACTGGTGGGGGGTCCTGGGGGTTGGTCTACCCGAACACGAGGAGGTAGACGCGAACGCGGTGAAGGGATTAATAGAACTACGCGAACGCGGGAAGGGTGCCGCGAACGGGAAAGAGGGGGGACACCAAAGCACTGCGAACGCGAGCCCGAGGCCGCGTTCGCGAAGAACAAAAAGGGTCTGAGATAATGCAAAAAGATCTGATCCTTCTTCTAAGTTTTAAAACACCCCGAACCACCTCCGAATCACTCCCGAGCCCTCGGGGCTCCCAACCAAACATACACACTAACTCAACAACCTCCTACGAACTTAATCGAGCGATCAAATCGCCAAAACAACATCAAAATCAATGAATCAAACCTTAAAATCCTCATTTTTCATTCTATCTTCATAAACTTCAACTTTAGATATTTAGGTCCAAAACACGTCGAACGACGTCCGATTTCGACCAAACTTTACAGAAAGCGCTTAAACCATATATAAGACTTGTACCGGGCGTCGTAACCAAAATACGAGCTCGATACCACAGTCTTTTAATCAAATTTCATTTCCATTTTCCTTAATAATTTTAGAAAAACAATTTCACAGAAAAATTCTTTTCTCGGGCTCTAGACGTCGGAATTCGACTCCGGGTATATGCCTGAGTCCCATATTTTTCTACGGACCCTCCGGGACCGTCAAATTATGGGTCCGGGTCCGTTTACCAAAAGTGTTGACCAAAGTTAACTTTAATCATTTTAAAGCCACATTTTGAAATTTTTCACAAAATTTAACATATAATCTCTCCGGCGACGCACCCGGACTGCGCACACAAATCGAGGCAACCAAAAATGAGGTTTTCAAGGCCTCGAAAGCACGGGATGAAAGAGAAAACAGGTGATGACCCTTTGGGTCATCACACGGGGTCGGCTGCCGACCCGTTGTTGCTTGACCTCTCTGGTACCTGCTCGGCTGGTTGAGCAATAGCCAGTTGCTGTGCCTGCAACATTTCAAAAATAACGTGAAGGCTAACCTCCCGTTCTTCCCGAGCTGGGGTTTTCTGGGTTTCTTGTTGGTCGCCTTAGTGTATGCTCCTGTTGTTGTGGGAGCTTATTTCGACGTGTTGAGCGTCGCGTGAAATCGCGTCCACGGGAATCAGTCCCGGTGCGTTCTCAGGGTTTCGTGGTGGTACACCAACACTTGGGACGTCAACACCATTTTCTCCATGGCCTTCAAGGTTGATGTTTTCACGTGCGTCATGTGGTTAAACCAGCAAGAAAATAATCATTATTATTTTAGCCCCACGGTGGGCGCCAAACTGTTTTCCGTGAAAAAGGTAATAACAATTAAATTTGATTATGGGATTCTAAAAATACGTGATCTATTTTTAATGCAGTTGTTAAGCAGTCGTGTTATGTGAAAGACTTAGAAATAAGATTAGAGCTTGAGAGCAAGGTAATAATCGAATTGAATGGTTGATAATCGGGGCCTCGAGCTTGCTTATTTGAGGACCTCGGGGTCGAGTCCGAGGCTCGGCTGGGAGCTATCGAGGGTAAGCGATGGGCAACTAACAGTTTGAATAAGATCAATGACGGTTCTTTATGGCCAATAATAAGCAATAAATGATGAACAATAAATAGAACACAATGCATGCAAGCAATAAATGAAGTAATGAACTCAAGAGAATGTGTTAGAGAGAGAGAGAGAGAGAGAGAGAGAGAGAGAGAGAGAGTTCTTGTATATTTTTGTATGGAGCAACCGATCTTTACAAAATTATAAGGATCCCCTTTATATATGAGGAGGGAATCCCAATATAGTACAAAAGCATTAATCACAAAGATATGGGGCTGGTATACCCACCTACTGCCCAGATACGGGTCAGGGCTAGACCCCTAGGCTTTGTCAGCCTCAGTTGTGTGCCTAGGGAACTTCCCACTTTCTACTGTAATCATTAATTTGCATTGCCTCAACGCTGGACACTGATGTCCCCTCGGGGTAAGATTCGACCGTGGCCTCGAGCTTTTGGAAACCTCGCTCCCGAGGCATTGTAATGGCCGAAAATCGGACCCTCCGATTTTACCGTATACAGTTGGGAATATTTGCATGTCTGTATTGGTTTCTTGAGTTGTTATAAAAGTGGGCTTGGGAGTGGATTGGTGTGTTTCATGATTACCTATAGGGTAGGGGTCTGGTCTTTGGTGAGATGGGCTATCGCAGGTGGATAAAAGTTTGTGACTAGTCGATGGGGGTGGTGTTAGTAACGTGTCATCTATTGGCATTGGAGTAGTGTCCATTAGGTTACTATTCATTTGTGAAACGTGTGTAGCTAAGGTGTGTACTAGGTTTTTTATCGCCTAGGTCGGTGTAGATGGTTGGGAAGGTGAGAGTGGTGCTTTGGGTTGGCTGTTTACCGTGAAAATGGTAATAACAATTAAATTTGTTGATGGGACTCTAAAAATACGTGATCTATTTTTATGCTAGTTGTTTAAGTAGATGATGCTAAGTGTATGAAGTTTAGAGACGAAATGCGAGCTAAAATAAAGTAATGATTAAACCGATGAGCTAGCCGATCGGGGCCTCGAACTGACCGATACGGGGCCTCGCGGTTGATTCCTGGGCTCGGGCTCGAGCTATTTGAGGGCAATCGGGAAAGGGCTAACAGTTGTAAAACAATCAGCGAAGGCTCTTTATGGCCAATAATAAGCAATAAATGAAGAACAAATATGAAGATAATAAAAAAGAGCAACAATATCGAGAGAGTATGTTAGAGAGAAAAAAGAGAGAGTTCTCGTATATTTCGTGTGAACAACTGGAGCAACAGCCGCCCTTTACAAAATGGCAAGGATCCCCTGTATATAGAAGGGGAATCCCTACATGGTATAAAATACATCAATTGTAAAGATATGGATATGGGACGGCTAGACATGACACCTTGATTCGGGTTCGGAGTAGGCCGACTAGGCTTTGTCACACTTAGTTGTGTGTCTTGGGAACTCCCTATCTTTAGCCTTGCCACTGTCAATATTGCCTCTAGGTCGGGTGTCGACAAGCTTCGAGGGAGGGAACTCGGGCACAACTTTGCGGCCTCGAGGTTTCGAGATGATCTTCTGGAATGCCTTAATAACGGGAAATTGGACCCTCCGATTTCACCGTATACAGATAGTCTCCGCGTTTACTAGAACGAAGCGATGGGAAACGATTTTGACATCCGACCCTTCGGTCTTTCCGCGATGACATCATACCGGTGACGCAACCTATGACATGGGCCTTCACGATAACCGGGACATCCCATGGACTTGTCTTTTCGGCGTCATTTAATGCACTGTCGATTCCCATTCTTCAAAGTGACAGTATCGCCGTCGATTCAGTTTTTCAAGAACGCATTAATTACGCCTGTCGATCCGTCTTTCAATGGCATTGATGGCCGTGTTATCACCCCTTATAAATAGGGGCATTCCGGCACTATCTTTTTATCCAAGTGCCTGTCTCTATTCATTCATCCCTTTGTTCTCACTATTTACCTCCATTCCTAACCACCATGTTCAGGGTTCACGGCTCCAAAGTCGTATGGCAGCATTTTCATCAGCTGTGTAATGGCCTTCTGCTTGAGTTCTCCTTCGCCGAGCGGGATTATGCTGTTCAGTCGCTATTGCTGTTGCTGCTACGGCTGTTGTTGCTGTCGTTATTGGCTCGATATAGGGGAGCCGATTTCTTCCAGCTTAGGAACATGTTTGGATTATACACCGCTGCTCATGAGGGTGATCAGACTATACTCCGTTGCTCACCCTCTCGCTCCGGCCCGGCGCACTACACCCCTTCTGGATTCCTTGGGGTGAAGTGGCATCTTTGGCCGGTGGCTTGCACGGAATAACGTCCCAAGAAGTGGACTTAAAATAGACATGTCGTGCAAGCAAGGCCGGCGCTCACCGAGCTCTCTATCAGGTTATGGCGTCTTTTTATCCCTTTCTGCTCCTCCTACTTTCTTCTTCGTCTTCTCCTCTGAAGTGCTACTTTGAGGGACTGAGACGAGGTCGTTGAGGGTGCACGTCCGAGGAGATAGTTCTCGAAGACGCTGCTACCAGAGATAGAACCTCGTGGGTAGATTGGGCCCTTAGGCTTTTACTATACGTATACCCTTTCATTTCTTTGTTCTATGTAAGGAACCCTTGCGGGCTTTTGTAATCATATGTAAGGACCCCTCGCGGGTTATTGCAACCAAACGTTTATGAATATAAAGATATTTTCTTGACTTTCATCTTTGATGCTTGCCATATTCTTCTACATTTATGGAGACTCTGAATGTATGCCTCTATTGACTATAGTCAATATCTAACTCGGGTGCGAATTATCTCTCTAGCCTTCGGTTGATGAAAGCGGAACCTCTCGGAGCCCTCTGTTGTTCCTTGGATCAAGCTTGAATTGGTCTGATAGACTCGGGCCGTTGGGACCCTTGGATCATATGGACATAGTACCTCGAGCCTTGAAATTTTCGAGAGCGGTCTCCGAGTGAGGGTCAACTTTAGGAACCTGGAAACTTGCTTTGAACTTGATGTAGATAACCTTTGAGGTGTTGTAGATAGGTCCCAGATGGTGGGTCGCCGGACTTTAGGCGATATCCTGAGGTCGAACCCTTATGGACGGGGCTCGAAGTGCTTATTTTTCTTCTTGAGAGTTCGAGACAGGGTACCATCTCGAATCCTGCAATGGTGCTAAATGCTTCCTGGAGTCTAACTTCCTTTTGATGGAGGTCCTCGAGGTCGGGTACCACCTCGAGACTGGAGATGATGCCGTTGGCTTCTTAAAGCTGGCTTCTTTTTTATGGAGATCCTCGAGGTCGGGTACCGCCTCGGGATTGGAGATGATGCCGTTGTCTTCTTAAAGCCCGGCTTCCTTTTGATGGAGATCCTCGAGGTCGGGTACCGCCTCGGGATTGGAGATGATGCCGTTGTCTTCTTAAAGCCCGGCTTCCTTTTGATGGAGATCCTCGAGGTCGGGNATATATATATATATATATATATATATATATATATATATATATATATATATATATATATATATATAGGGTCGCTTCCGCTCATTCAGGGATCTCCCCTTTTTAGATTGTTATCCTCTCGTTTCGGCGTTAAGCCCTTCATTATCTTAACGCTAAAGCATTTGTGCAGGTTCCTGCTTCAGTTCTTCTAGTCTCGCCATAGCCATGACTTTTACATCGGGGCCTGTTCGGCAGAGAGGGTAGAGTTCCACTCCCGATGCTCGGGATCAAAGAGAGTCTTCCTTGAAGATTATTTCTTCGATAGGAGAGGGGCACCTTGAGTTAGTGAGGAGAGATTGCGGAAGGGGGGAGAGAGTAATGTTACAGACTCTTTCCCCGGATGAGGGCATCTCGGATCATGTTGATGGATTCCTGAACGTGTACACGTATCCTTTCACACTGGGGCCCCTCGATAGGGTTGCGCTCGACTTTTATTTAAGGTATCGGGTTACCTTGGCGCAGATACATCCGTCGTTTTGGCGAGTAGTGTTGAT
Organism: Nicotiana attenuata; assembly: GCF_001879085.1. Lineage (NCBI taxonomy): Eukaryota > Viridiplantae > Streptophyta > Magnoliopsida > Solanales > Solanaceae > Nicotiana > Nicotiana attenuata. Next base: position 59,940 of record NW_017674235.1, read on the forward strand.
GATGAGGCTCTTTGCGGAGAAGGCGAGGCTTGAATTTACGCTCAGTCATCTCATTAGGCTGTATCGGCCCTTTCACCATCGGGGTCTGCTAACCTTGCGGTGTCGGTCGACCACGCCCTTCGTTGTTGACGATGAGGAAGATGGAGATCGGGGGTGGATGAGTCGGTTCGTCCAGGTTCGGACGACTGATGTTATCCCCGTGGAACTTATGCCATTCCCCAAGGAGTGGAACTATGCACGTAAGTGGTACATCCCACACCTTCTCAGATTTGTTTATGGCGAAGGCTAGTTTGTAACCGTGTTTTTTCCTTTTCTGTAGCGATTTCATGGGCGCCGAGCGACGTTCCTGATCTACCTGGTTGGGTCCGAGAGTTGGCGACCCACTCGACTTGTGATGAGCGTAGGTGGCGAGGCGTGTCCCGGGGAAAATGGGAAGCAAAACATCACAATATGTGTGTGTACTACTTTTTCCTTACCCTTTGTTCATTCGGAGAGACATTTTCCTTTTTGCGTATTAATCTTGCTGTTGTAGGTATCAGAGAGCCTTCAGAGGCGAGGCCGTGCTCCTCCGGAGAGGGGGAGGGGTTGCCAGCTTCCGGGCTAAAGAATGACAATAATAAGCGGGATATGAATTCGCAGGCGATGGCGCTCGGAGTAAGGCGAAACAGGGCCGGGGATTCGAGACGGAAATGCCGTTTGAGCCTGCTGCGCCCGTAGTTCCTGATTCCAGAAAGGTAGTTTCTATGAGCGACCGTGCCTCGACCGGAGTCGCTTCTTCCAGGGCTGAGGGGACTAGATTAATAGATTTTCCCTCGGTCTTCGAGGAAGTCTGCCGGCTTCACTTTGCGGTGAGTTTCGACATAGGACTTTTGAATCCCGCGTCTTGCTTTCCTTATCGAGTTTTCTTCTGCAGGCCTTTGACATGCTTAGGTCTGAGCTGCTCCATCATGGAGCTAGGTTCCGGAAAGCTCTGGATGATGATAGATCCCTTAGGCTCCTTTGTGAGGAAAAGGAAGTCGAGCTGGCACACTTGCGATATGAGGCGTGCCGGAGCTTGAATTACGAGAGCTACTTGATGGAGCAGGTAATTTTCCGTCCCGGGTGCGTATGCATTCCGTCCTTTAGCTTCTGAGGCTAACACTTCGTTTATTCCAGTTGTAGAAAAAGACGGAGGCCCTGGAATGTCTTCGGGATGAAGCCGACTGAATCAGGAATGACTATGATGAGCTAAGAGCTCGGGCGGAGGTTCAGGCTTCAGGGGAGAAGGATGCCTTGGCTAAAGTTCCTGCCTTCGAGGTTCAACTCCGCTTAGCTCGTGATAATGCTTTAGTTCAAGCGGATATGATCATGAAGCTCGAACCCGAGCTTTCAAAGGTCAGGGTTGAGATCGTTGATGCCCGGACCGGAGCAGGATTGAACCAAGCTAAGGTTGATCAGGAGATGGCGATTTATTTGAAGGACGCTACCGATGCTCAAGCCGAGTTGAAGAGGGTCCTTGATCGTGAAGAGAGGATCAAAGAATATACTCGATGCAAGTCTCGAAGAAAGATTCTCGAGGAGATTCGTGCCAGGGGTTTTGTCCTCTCGGAAGAGTTGGCGCGAGTGAGGGCGGACGAGCGTGATGCTCGGTTATTCCTGTCCGACATTGAGGAGAGTGAAAAAGAGGCCGGTAGGCCGTAGCTCCCAGGGGTAGGACGTAGATATTTCCATTTTGTACGTAGCATTTCCAAAGCATGTTTGTAGATGGAGAATGTGCTTTTTCGTGTGTGTGTATAAAAGAAAACCTTGTGGCTTTACTTCTTCTATGCCCCTTTCTATCGCATTTCGCCAGGTGAACCGGCCTCAGAGTCGGTGAGAATTCTTAGATTTGTGATATGGCCCTGGGGCTCATTAGGTTGGCTCGGGGGCTCTTACGCGCTTGGTCGATGCGACCTTTAGTATAAGCTGGCGTATGAGCTCTTATGATTTTGCTCAACTGTTTTGGGTTTAGTCTCCGAGTCGGGTTTCGACTCGAGCTCGTTTGGCCCTCAAGCTTTTATGTTTTCATGGGCTGGCGACAATGGCGCTTACGCCTTTGATCGAAGCGATCTTTTATCTGCGTGGCCCTGAGGCTCATTAGGCTAGCGACAATGGCTCTTACGCTTTGCCTTGAGGCGTATGTAGTTAAATATTTTAGGTTCAGTCTCCGAGTCGGGTTTCGGCTCGAGTTCAATCGGCCCTCAAGTTTTCATGTTTGTGTGAGCTGACGACAATGGCTCTTACACTTCGGGCCGATTCGGCCTTTTATTGTAAGCCGGCGACAATGGCTCTTACGCTTTGCCCTTAGGCATATGCATTTTAACTATTTTGGGTTCTGTCTCCGAATCGGGTTACGACTCGAGCTCATTTGAGCCTCAAGTTTTATATTTGTGTGGGCTGGCGACAGTGGCTCTTACGCCTTGGGTCGAAGCGACCTTTCATTGTAAGCTGGCAACAATGGCTCTTACGCTTTGAGTCAAAGCGACCTTTTATTGGCTTTGTTTCCCCCCCCCTTAAGGACTTTTTGAAGTAATTTTCGTCTGACCCGTCGTCGGTTCGAGAAGAACCTCGATTTCAAGTCATTCGTGGTGATGATCGAGCACCTCGTAAGGTTTGGCTCGGAGGCTGAGTATCTCGAAGCCAATGGTGTGGAGCTGACGTGGTCGAAGCTCTTTTGCCTATGTCGAGGGTACCCTGTTTAACCGATTCTTTTCGAAGTAGATTCGAAGTAATGGCCTATGATTTTGTAGCGATGGTCGGGCGTCCCCGAGTCGCGTTAGTTTGGCTGGTACAGCCGTATGACCGTAGTTATTTGTGCTTGGCCGGAGCCATTTTTGGTCCCGAGTGTAGTAGTTTAGGTGTCTATATCGAGGGTATGCCTTTTCAAGGATCTTACAAGTTCGATATATAGCCTAAACTTCGGGATCGAGTTTATGCCTATAGTAAGGTCTTACAAAAATTTCATGCCTTTGAGGTCTTACAGTTTTGTTGATACTTGGTACAAGTATGATTCATGCCTTTCTTGAGGTCTTACAGTTTTGTCGATACTTCGTACAAGTATGATTCATGACTTGCTTGAGGTCTTACAGTTTTGTTAATACTTGGTATAAGTATGATTCATGCCTTGCTTGAGGTCTTACAGTTTTGTCGATACTTGATACAAGTATGATTCATGCCTTGCTTGAGGTCTTACAGTTTTGTTGATACTTGGTATAAGTATGATTCATGCCTTACTTGAGGTCTTACAGTTTTTGTTGTTGCCTTATATAGGTCTTGCGATACCGAGTCTGCCCGCTCGGGGTCTTATGGCCTCGGGTTTTTTACTGATTGGCAATTGGCGACAGTCTCCGAGTCGTCGAGGTTGTTTTGGCTTGGGAGCCGTTACTCTGTAGCTTGGATTGCCTCATTGAAGGCATACAATTTCGTAGATTCCGACCCTGAGGTCGTGCAATTTTTGAGTTTTCGACGCCAGCCCATGAGTGTTCGGGGAACTTTTGGCCTTAGAGGTGTTTCATGATTTTCATGTTGCCTCGTAGAGGGCTTATGAGTTTGGAGTTTCGACCCTAAGGTCATGCGGATGCCAAATCGTTGACGCCAGTCTTCGAGTATTCGGGACGTTTTTTATGGAGAAATCGCTTTGGCAAAAATGCTGAATTCCCTTTGGAGTGTGAGATGCTTTGAGAAAAGGTGTTCTTTGATTGCTTGGCACAAGTACATGTGTCTCCGCCCTCGGGGGCCCGGCTATGCGGACAGGACTCATTCGACCGTTTGGCCCGGTACATCATTTTCTTATTGAGGTCCCATTTGGCGTTTTTTGGCTTTTTCAAGGGGATGATCCTCCGGGGGGATGCCCTCCAGTGTTCGAGGTTGATTGCAAAAGAAGCCTCAGACATTTGTTTGGATCTTCCTTAGGTAGCATATAGATGTTGCCTCGTTAAAAACCTTGACGGTAAAACCCTTCTTGGGATGAAACCCGGCCGAAGGAAAAGAGTACAACGCATGCTTTCGAAACCTAAGGCCTTTGGGTTGGGAAGAGCTCTGGTTGTTTCGATCGGGTGCCTGCATGTGGGTTAGTTATGAAATATAAAATGAAAAGGGAGATGATTATACCTTAGTGTGGGATGCGCCGGCGATGTTCCGAGGTCTGATATGTCCCTGTCGCTTGTAATGAGGATGCGGTATGGTCCTTCACTGTGTTTAATCGAGCTTAGCCGATGATGTAGTTTGCTTGCCCTCTGGTTCTTTCGAGAGTGGAGATATTGGTGTCGGTGCCACGTCGTGCACCGCGAACATTTCTCTAGCCGCGTGTTGTTCCCCGTAGACAGTTTTAATCTCGTCCTTTGTTGGGAATTTCATCATTTGGTGGAGGGTGGATGGCACTGCTCTTGTGCAGTGTATCCACGGTCGTCCGAACAAGGCGTTGTACCACATGTCTCCTTCAATGACATGAAATTTGACATTTTGGGTCGTGCCAGCCACGTTGACTGGGAAGGTGATTTCTCCTTTCGTTGTTTCACTTGCCATGCTGAATCCGTTGAGGACTCGAGTGGCGGGCACGATTTGGTCTAACAATCCGAGCTGCTCTATTACCCTTTACCTGATAATGTTGGCCGAGCTACCTGGAACCATGAGCACACGTTTTATTTGAAATGTATTCATGAAGAAAGAGATTACCAGTGCGTCATTATGAGGTTGAGAAGGTCTCGGAGTCCTCTTTGCTGAACGTGAGGGCATCCTCGAGTATGTACCCCCGAGTTCGCTTTTCTCTAGTGATGGATATTTTTGTCTTTCTCATCATGGGCTCCTGGGGAGCGTCGACGCCTCCCAAAATCATGTGGATAACATGTTGTGGCTTGTTTGCTTCGTTCTTTTTGGCCGCCTCTCTTTCCCGGAACTAATTTTTGGCCCGGTCGCATAAGAATTCTCGGAGGTGACCTTTATTGAGTAGCCTGGATACTTCCTCTCGGAGCTGGTGGTAATCTTCGGTCATGTGTCCGTGCGTGTTGTGGAACTCGCATACTAAGTTATAGTTCCTTTGTGAAGGATCCGACTGTACAGGCTTGGGCCATTTGGTGTCTCTGATTTTGCTGATGGCGAACATGATATCCGACACATCGACGTTGAAGTTGTATTCTGATAAGCGCGGTGCCCCTGTTGGCCTCGTGTTTCCATCGAATCCGGTTCTGTTAATGAGTCCCCGAGGATTCTGTCCTCGGTTGACCAACCGATCATTGCGAGGTGGGTTGCGCCTCAGGGCGTTTCTCCTGTCTTCGGTGTATGGCTGATATCTTTCCTTATTTGGCTTTGGCTTCTTCGTTAGAAGCCTAATCGAGTATAATGAGCCCGAGGGGGCTCCTAGTTGATCATCCTCAACCCTGATCTTTGACTGATATCGATTGTGGACGTTCGACCAGGTTACAGCGGAATACTCGATTAGATTCTCTTTCAGCTGCCTTAAAGCTACTGAGCTCCGCTCATTCAGGCCTTGAGTGAAGGCCACACCGCCCAGTCGTCGGAGACCGGTGGTAGTTCCATTCGTTCCGTTTGGAAGCGAGATACGAACTCTCGCAGCGTTTCGTTCTCCCTCTGCTTGATCTTGAATACGTCAGACTTCCTCGTTGCTACTTTGATGGTACCGGCATGTGCCTTTATGAAGGAGTCTGCCAGCATGGCAAATGAGTCTACGGAGTTGGGAGCTAGGTTGTGATACCACATCATGTCCCCCTTCGATAGTGTTTCCCCGAACTTCTTCAGTAAGACGGACTCGATCTTGTCGCCTTTTAGTCGTTACCCTTCACTGCGCTCGTGTAGGCAGTAACGTGCTCATTGGGGTCTGAGGTCCCGTTGTATTTTGGGTGTTCTGACATTCTGAACTTCTTTGGAATGGGTTTCGGAGCCGCTTCCTCAGGGAATGACCTTTGTACGAACTTCTTCGAATCCACACCTTTCAGGACCGGGGGTGCGCCCAGGATTTGGTCGACCCTGGAGTTGTAAGTCTCGACCTACTTGTCGTTGGCTGCTATCATTTTCTCGCCTGATTAGATCCTTTTGGTAAGGTCCTCGAGCATTTTTATGATGGCGGGATCGGCTATCAACCCATTATTGCTTGACCTCTCCGGTACCTGTTCGGCCGGGGGAGCTGTCTCCGGTGCTAAGTCTTCTGGTGACTTTGCAGCTGAGTGATAGTCAGCTGTTGTGCCTGCAACATTTCAAAAATAACATGAAGGCTAACTTCCCATTCTTCTCGAGCTGGGGTTTTTTGGGCTTCCTGTTGGTCGACTTGGTATATGATCCTGTTAGCGTGGGAGCTTGTTTCGACGTGTCGAGTGTCACATGAGATTCCGTCCGCCGGAATCGGTCCTGGCGTGTTCTCAAGATTCTATGGCGGCTCACCAACACCTGGAACAACCACAGCATTTTCTCCATGGTTCTCAATATTGTTGTTTACTGAATCCGACATTTTAACCCGAAACCGAAGATCTTGGACAAGAAAAAGTGTGAAAGCTAACTTGCGTTATGTGATGAAACCAGCAAGAAAATAATCACTATTAGTTTTAGCCCCACGGTGGGCGCCAAACTGTTTACCGTGAAAAAGATAATAACAATTAAATTTGTTGATGGGACTCTAAAAATACGTGATCTATTTTTATGCTAGTTGTTCAAGCAGATGATGCTAAGTGTATGAAGTTTAGAGACGAAATGTGAGCTAAAATAAAGTAATGATTAAACCGATGAGCTAGCCGATCGGGGCCTCGGACTGACCGATACTGGGCCTCGATGTTGATTCCTGGGTTCGGGCTCGAGGTATTGAGGGCAATCGGAAAAGGGCTAACAGTTGTAAAATAATCAGCGAAGGCTCTTTATGGACAATGATAAGCAATAAATGAAGAACAAATATGAAGATAATAAATAAGAGCAACAATATCGAGAGAGTATGTTAGAGAGAAAAAAGAGAGAGTTCTTGTATATTTCATGTGAACAACTGGAGCAACAGCCGCCCTTTATAAAATGGCAAGGATCCCCTGTATATAGAAGGGGAATCCCTACACGGTATAAAATACATCAATTGTAAAGATATGGAGATGGGACGGCTAGACATGACACCCTGATTCGGGTTCAGAGTAGGCCGTTCAGAGTAGGCGGCTAGGCTTTGTCAAACTTAGCCGTGTGTCATGAGAACTCCCCGTCTTTACCCTTGCCACGGTCAATATTGCCTCTAGGCCAGGTGTCGACGAGCTTCGAGGGAGGGAACTCGGGCACAGCTTTGCGGCCTCGAGGCTTCGAGATGATCTTCTGGAATGCCTTAATGACGGGAAATTGGACCCTCCGATTTCACCGTATACACTGGCACCCATCTCTTTTTGGGCTGGTGGATGTTGGGCCTAGCTAGTAGACTGTGGGTCAGATATTGAAGTATCACAACTATCAAGTTGATTTAGTAGATTAAAAGAATTAATTAACTTTACATCCTTAGGGTTAGGTTACGAGATAGTTAATCCATGGTTAGTAGAGGTGAGAGATTGAGGAAAGTGTGGCGTACCTGACTGTGTTGGTGATATTGAGGATGAATTCATTAGCTTTGTATCATGTCACTGAAGTGTGGGTCTGTGTGTAGGTTGTGCGGCAATGGAACCTTCGAGATATGAGTGCCTTCGTGGGAAAACTAGTGTTTTCCATTCAGGAGGAGATTCGTGGAGAGGCCCATTATCATTGAGAGAGGTTGGATGTGGGTGTTGGACTGGTGTTGAATTGCTGGATAAGGAAATGTGTGGGCAATGTTTTGATGTATGACCTAGTCATCCACATGCTACATAGAACATGTTGAGCCCTTCATAGAGTATTTGTTGTCTGTGAGTGCCAATAAACACATGATTGCAGTGGTTTTTCGAGGGGTACTTCAATGCAAATACGCGCATAACGTCAGCGAGAGGTAGTGATGTACATGTATCAATCTTTAGAAGTCTCCCGATTTTGTTTCCCACTCTCTGGAGAATATAGAGGTCGTAGAATTCCGTTGGTAATTCCGGTAAACGACTCCATAAGGCTGTGTAGGTAAGCTTGGTATTGGATTCTAGAAATTTTGGTTCGCATCGACGAACTGAGAGAAAGTGGTTTAACACAAACCAAGGTCCGTCATGGAGAGCTTAGTTCATATTATCCTCATTTTTATATTTGATCAAGAAATATTCATTACCTAGGTCTATTAGGGAGAGAGATTCTGAGGGTTTTTATAGTTCTTGTAATTTTTTCTTTAGAGTAAAATGGCCCACTTTGCAGCCAAAGACCTTGACTATTATGGAGTATTGCCGGGGAGAGTAAATTCTTGCTTTGTCAGAGCTTGTTAGAGGAATTGAATTTTCTGGAGTTGGGACTAACTCTTTATCTGACATGTCAATGTTTGATAAGGTGATTATAATAGCGGGTAAAGACATAATATTTTTGTGTATTAAGGTATCTGCATAGGAAATTGGTTGGCTAGGGGTGAGTGGTAAATCTACGTTCATGGATTGTGGTTCTGGGGGGTCATTATTGGGCATCTGTGCATTGATTGCCATGGTGGTGTATAGTGTTGTGAAACCTAGTGAGAAGTTTGAGCTTTTCTCTCTAACCCATCACTCCAAGACTTATTCCATACTCTATAATTTTGTACCTTAGGCATAATGAGATTGCAAACATCTGATGAAATCATCGGCAAAGCTCAAGTTCATTGAGTTGTTCCTTCACTCTGTTAGCATAAGAATTATGCCTTAGGTCCTTAACAATTCTAATTTTTTTCTTCCTTCATTTAACTCACAATCGATTCCATAATTCCTTATTTTAATAGTATATTCAATTTTAATAGTGGAATTATTATATTGAATTTGGAGAAGGGAGAAAAGAAAGAGAAAATGAAAGATTGGAGCTTAATATATTAATTTATATACAAGTGGTATAAGATATGTACTTAAATGCGAACCTTTCTAAAAATGGTACTTAGTTTCATAATATAATATAGATAGGTAAAAATTTCTCATTTCATTACTACTAGTAGCTATAATTGGGTCCTCTCTACATAATGAGATAGCAAGTATCTCTACTCTCTTATCTAAAAAAAAGTATCTCTATTTTCTCATACTAAAGGTCGAGATAGAATATTGAGTAGTCCCTTTTAGCATAAATTTTAGTACAAACTATAGTTGAATTAGTGAATTCCGCATACTGAATGAATATAAAAAATTTATTATTATTTGTATATAGTACCTTAAAATATATTTTTCTCACTCAATATATTTTTTGATGTCCCTCTTGTTACTATTTTGGTACTACTTATTCTTTTCTCCCTCCCTTTTTTCTCCATCTCTTTCTTTCTTTCTTTCTTCTTCTTCTTCTTCTTCTTCTTCTTCTTCTTCTTCTTCTTCTTCTTCCTCTTCTTCTTCCTCTTCTTCTTCCTCTTCCTACCTTTCTGAGCCGAGGGTCTATCGGAAATAGTCTTTCTACCATCACTAGGTAGGGATAAGATCTACGTACACACTATCCTCCCCAAACTCCACATATCAGAGGGGTATTTTATTGTATTATATGTTTTGATACAATAAATACATAATAGTACATATGTTTAGATTTTTACGTACATTTTATCACTTAATTGTGATAAATTAATACGATATGATATACATATTAGTATCATTTATGGCTTTATTTTGGCGATAAGATTATATTTATTTGAACTCAATCGTGAATTAAAAATCTTCCTATAACAATATAAAACAACAAAGCTTTACTTTTACTTTTTATTTGTGTAATAATATTCTCTTTATCTACAAGTTAATGTATGAGTCATTGTCATGATCCAATTCCCACCGTAGATCGTGATGGTGCCCAATATTGTTGCCAGGCAAGCCAACAATAACTCAACAATACGATAAGCAGTTCATAACACTTTTTAAAATAAGTAGGCAAAAATCATTCCAAAATCATGAAAAAATACTAGCATCATCATCATGATTCGAAACATGATAAAAATATCAAGATCAATAATGTTTGAAAGTAATACAACAGTATGAAATATGGGAAGGGGACTCCAAGGATTTGGGATGGTCATGTAGCACTACCTTGAAGCAATATCCGCTACCTCCAACACTCGGATCTATAGAAAAATATGTAGAAGTGTAGTATGAGTACGAGTCAACATGTACCCAGTAAGTATCAAGACTAACCTCGATGAAGTAGTAACGAGGTTCAAGTTATGTGATACTCACTAATCAGAGAATCTGTGCAACGTATCAAATAACTGGCAACAAGAATATTAGGAGATGTAGTACCATCAAATCAATGAAACAAGAGTTATCAGCTCATCACAATTAAATCAATTTTGATAAAATAATTATCAATCAATAACAGAAGCATAAAGTAGCATGTTAAAAGTGATGTAAAATCATGTAAAATGCAAGACAAAGCACAAAGAATTCTCTTGCGAGATCAGGAATGCCACCCTTATGCTCCACTTACCATCAAACAAGAATGTCATCCTTATACTCCACTCATCATCAAATAAGAATGTCACCCTTATATTCCATCAATATCAATCACATCAATCATAGTACCGTAATCCGCGTGTACACCATCAAGAGAGAAACATGAGAGGGCGACCCTAGGGGGATGGATCCATGCACGGCAAAAATCCTGTGCCATAACAATAAAAATATCATCATAAGTGAGAATTCCACCCTATACTCCGCAAATCATCAAAATAAAGAATGTCGCCCTTATACTTCACACACCATCACAATGACAATATCCGCACGGAAGAAACCTCGTGCCAATACCCAATCAATCCGCTCAATATGTGTAACGACTCGGCCGGTCGTTTTGAGAATTAACGTCCCGCTCGGCGGCTTAAAGTCTCAAGCAACTTCGCATTATGTGTTATAACTTGCGTGTGTGGTCGGATTCAGTTTTCGGATGATCGGGGTCAATTCGGAAGAAGAATTTCAATTTTAGAAGCTTAAGCGGTAGAAGTTGACCAGAACTTGACATTTGTGTAAATGACTCTATAATGGTATTTTGAAAATTCCAACAGCTTCATGTGGTGATTTTGGACTTAGGCGTGCATCAATTTGGATTTGGAGGTCCGTAGGTTAATTTGAAGCATTTCGGCGAAAGTTGGAAAAGTTGAAGTTTTCGAAGGTTGAAAGGTTTGACCAAGAGTTAAATTTGATGATATCGGTCCAGAATGTGATTTCGAGAGTTGGAATAGCTCCGTTATGTCATTTGGGACTCGGAAGAAAAATTTGACGTCATTCCGGGTTGATATGATAGGTTTCGGCGCGAGTTCTGGAAGTTAGAAAATTTGAAAGTTCATGAGTTCGATTCATGGTGTGATTCCTCATTTCGATGTTGTTTGATATGATTTGAGACCTCGAGCGAGTCTAGGTTATGGAACTTGTTGGTGTGTTTAAACGGGGTCCCGTGGGCCCCCGGGTGTATTTCGGATGGGCTACGAGCCATTTCTCCATGTTGTTGGGCTGCTGTTTTGCTGGTACCTGGTTTCGTTAATCGCGTTCGCGTTAATTTTTCCGCGTTCGCGTAGTGTTATTGAGGGGCGGGCAGCATTTTCCCTTCACGTTCGCGAAGAGGGGCTCGCGTTCGCGAAGGTTGGTAGATCTTTGCCTTCGCGTTCCCACTCAGTGGTCCACGACCGCATAGGGGTAAGACAGAATAGGGCATCAGGCAACTTCTCTTTGCATTCACTAGTGCACAGACGCATTCGCGTAAGGTCTAGGGATTTTATCATTGCGTTCGCGTAGCACGTTTCGGGGCAGCCTTCATTTTCTTCTTCGCGATCGCGAGGGATATTCCGCGATCGCGATGTATTAATCACTGGGTAGAATATAAAAGTACACTACTTTGAGGGTTAGCCATTTTTATCATTTTTTGAGTTGTAGAGTTCGGTTTTGAGCAATTCTTCGTGGGTTATTCAAGCAAATCATTGGGGTAAGTGTTCTTCACCCAAAATATATTATATTCCATGATTCTATATTTATTTTTATCATTAAATTAGTGTTTTGAGTTAAGGAAAAATGGGGATTTTTGAAGAAAACTTACAAAACATAAAATGATGATTTGAGGGATGAATTGGTATCGGAATTTGATAATTTTGGTATGGTTGAACTTGTATCAGAATGGGAGTTCGGATTTTGTGAAATTTGTCGGGTTCCGAGGTGCGGGCTTAGGGGTTGACTTTTGGGTTGATTTTTAGTTTTTGATAAAGATTGAAGCTTTATTATTCAGAATAGTTTCTTATGAGTTTTATTTATGCTTTGAAGTTATTTTGGATAGATTTGAGCCGTCCGAAGGTTATTTCACTCGAGAAGTTCATTTTAGAGTAACTATCTATCTTCTTTGAGGTAAGTATCTTGCCTAACTTCATGTGAGGGAATTACCCCTTAGGATTTGAGTCTTTTATGCTAATTGTGTTATGTGAAGCCCGTGTACGCGAGGTGACGCGTACGTGTTCGGACTTATTTGTGGAAAGTTGACCTTTTAGGGCTCTTAGGTTTTATGTTCACTAGATTTGAAATTGCTTGTTTATGCTAATTACCCCATTTATTAATTTCACCTCTATGTGCCTTGAATTGGAGTTAATAGCCTCATGTTCCACTCTTGTTGCCTATTTGACTCGTGTGTGCCTTAACTAAAGTTGTTCCTTTTCGATTGCCATGCTATACTTTCCTAATTGCTTTTCCTTAATTGAAAGTATTATTATCTCTTCCGTAATTGTCTATTCTTAATTGAGGTCATGATTATCTTTTCCGTTGCTTATCCTTAGTTGCAATTGTTGTATCTCTTTCGTGATTGCTCAATCCTAAACGAAGTTAGTTATCCTTTATCATAGTTGCCTTATCCTTATTTAGAATTATTGATTCATATTACCTCCCTTATTGTCAATTGTACTTTTGTGGAGTCATTGTTACATATTATATTCTCCCTTGTTGAGCAATTCTTATTGTGACTAGTAATCTCTATTGTGTTTATTCCTTGTGAGCTCGTTCTACCGTTTCTTTGTGTTCTAAAGCTCTAGGGTTGATTTACTTGTCGTATTCACGTGTATTGTTGTGGTACTCAGTTTGTTGAGGCGAGGGCTATGTGCGATTATGGTATTGAGACGATTTAGAGGAAATTTTGTGGAATATGGGCACAGGTTGTGAAGGCCATTCTATTGTGTTGTTGTGTTTTTGGCACGTGATGTTGTTGGGATAATTTGTTCGGGAGTTTGCACGAGGTTTTTGCCGTGCTATTCTTATTGTTGATTATGCACATGCGGCATGATAAGGCGTGCTATATATATGTATTTGCGTATGTGGCGAGACAAGGTGAGAACATAACTATGCGTGTGCGGCGAGACAAGGCGAGCATTTACTTTATTAATGCGCACGTGGCGAGACAAGGTGGGCTATGTCGAGGATTGATTTGTGATGACTTGTGATGGCCTGGTGGCATTGTTGTTGTTGGTATTTGTGTAGTGGCATGCCTTACCTGTGTGATTTTTACCTTGTGCAAATTTTGGGAATCGTTCTTACGTGCCGCTCATTCTCTCTACTCTTGCTAGCTAGTCTGAATTGTGATAGAACACTTGCACAAGCATACACGTAGTTAATCGGCCTTATTAGTTTAAGAAGATGGATCTGATGTTATTGATCATTTATACACACCCTTGTCTACTTGCCTTCTATGTCAGAAAGGTTCTATTGGCACGTGAGTCGCCCGTGCAGTTACCAGTGGTAATAAGGGCACAAGAACACGAATTGGGACCCGTGACTTGTGAATATTTTGGAGGTTTGGCTCCTCGTGGTGATTATTGGATAAACCTGGTGTGAAAGCAATTGTTCTTGTCAAGTTGCTACTTGTCCTTCCTTTATTTGTCTTCATCGGGCTTAGACTGTGTTCAACTTACTCTTTTGTGTTATTACTTGTTGTGTTCCGCTGGTAATTGTTGCTTCCATTTCTTATTGCAAGCACTGTATTATTATTGTCATTATGAGTATTTTGTAGACATATCGTACTCTGTTAGTTCTCCACTCATACTTGTCCAAGTTATCTAGTCTAGTAGGTGTTTTCACTGTCCCTCGTCACTACTCCACTGAGGTTAGTCTCGATACTTACTGGGTACCACTGTGGTGTACTCATACTATGCTTCTGCATAATTTTTGTGCAGATCCAGGTAATTTGGAGTCATTCGATCGTTAGCTAGCTATACGGAACTTGCTGTGGAGACTCAAGGTAAACCTGATGCTGCTTTCGCAGGCTTCAGATTCACCTTCTGACGTTGTATTTACACTGTTTATGCTTATTTCGGAACAATTATATTTAGAGGTTTTTTCCCTAGCAAATTCGGTAGAGCTTATGACTTGTACTACTGGTTTTGGGATTGTAAATTTGTATAGAGATTTCTATTTGGTATTTGTCAGTCGCTAGTTATATATTGTCGTTATTTATGTAAATATTAGGCTTACCTAGTCCCTAAGACTAGGTGTCGTCACGATATCCTACGGAGGGAATTTGGTTCGTGACAAGTTGGTATTAGAGCTCTAGGTTCATAGGTGCTACGAGTCATAAGCGAGTTTTGTAGAGTCTTACGAATCGATACGGAGACGTCTGTACTTATCTTCCAGCGGCTACAGAACTATTAGGACACTTCACTTCTTTCATTCCTATCGTGCAAGTTATTTATGTCGAAGTTTGAGCTTTTATCATTCTATTCTCTCACATATGGCGAGGACACGAGCTGTAGTTACTAATGACGCTGCCCCCGAAGCAGGTGTCGCTAGGGCGGAGGCGGAGGCCGAAGAGGAGCACTTACCGCAGCTAGGGCACCTACTAGAGCAATAGTTGAGGAGCCGCCAGTAGCTCCTATTGGGGGATAGGTACCGGAGGCGCCTGCTGTTACCCCCAAACGTCAATAGACTTTAGCACAATTCTTGAGCATGTTTGGTACATTGGCTCAGGCGGGGTTGATTCCGGTTGTACCAGTTACTTCACAGATCGGGGGAGAGACTCAGACTCCCGCTGTCGATACTCCAGAGCAACGAGTTCATGTTGGTCAGGTTCCAGGTGTCATGGCGACACAACCTATGATTCTCGTTCACCCCGCGGTTAGGGCAGCAACATCTAAGGAAGAAGAGCTTAGACTTGCAAGATTCAAGAAGTATAAACCTCGCACTTTCAGTGGTTTGGCTTCAGAGGGTGCACATGGCTTTCTAGAGGAGTACCATCACATTCTCGGCATTATGGGTATCGTGGAGATGAGTGGGGTTGCTTTTACTACCTTTGAGTTGAAGGGAGCGGCATATCAGTGGTGGCGAGCGTATAGGTTGGGTAGCCCGGTCGATGCAGCTTCACTTTCATGGGCTCAGTTTTTAGAGATGTTCTTGAGAGCATTTGTTCCTCAGAACCTTCGGGATGCATGGCGCGCGGAGTTTGAGCAGTTGTGCTAAGGGACTATGTTAGTGTTAGAGTATGCCATTAGATTCAGTGATTTAGCCAGACATCCACCTGCTTTGGTCGGTACAGTTAGAGAGCGAGTTTGTCGGTTCATTGAGGGACTCAGACATGATATTCGGTTCAGCATGACTCGGGAGTTAGAGACAGATGTTTCGTTTCAGCAGGTGGTAGATCGCTCGCCGATTAGAGGGCATGTGGGACCAGGAGAGAGAGGACATGCGGGGTCAGAAGAAAGAGGGAAGGAGAGGTCAGGATAGAGAGGGCAGGGA
Organism: Nicotiana attenuata; assembly: GCF_001879085.1. Classification (NCBI taxonomy): domain Eukaryota; kingdom Viridiplantae; phylum Streptophyta; class Magnoliopsida; order Solanales; family Solanaceae; genus Nicotiana; species Nicotiana attenuata. The sequence continues at coordinate 75,707 of NW_017674235.1, forward strand.
GGCTAAGAGGCCTCGCAAACCGGAGATATCTACTGGTCCTTATTTTGGAGGCAGAGTACGACATGGTAGAGGTTTTGTGGGCCAGCCAGTTCAGTTTGCACTTCAGGCTTCGCACGGTGTTATAAGTGCTCATGGGTCTCAAAGTACCCGTACCGCACAGTTTCCACAGCCACGTCAATAGAGAGGTTTCTTCGAGTGTGGAGATACCAGCCAGATGGTGAGAGATTGTCCTAGACTCCGGACAGATGTGTCATAGCGGGGTATTTAGGCGAGTAGAGGGCACCCAAGAGGGGGAGGCCTAGCCCGTTGATATGTTTCATATAGTAGGTTTGAGGCTGCTGCGCCAGATGATCTCGTACATGTATGCTTTTGATTTGTTATAGAGGAGCACCATTTATATTTTGTTTCAATTCTGCTTGCCGGGGTGAGTCCTCCTATTTTGCTTCATATGTGGGTGAGTTCGTGACTTAGTACTCTGCTTATGTGTTTATCCCTGTTGGGAACCACTGTTGGTCATATTGCTATTTATCGAGAAATCGAAGAAGATATACAGAGATTCTGTAGTGGTAGCTCATGTCTATCGTTTTGTTTTTATTCGTTATTGAGAGTTATGAAACTAGAAGTGAATTCATGTTGCCCATTACGATATGTTTTGATGTGATTTCAAAGTGATTTTGTTACGATTTGTGATTTAGATGCTCTACCGGGGTGAGAGCTCAGTAAGTGTTGTGATTTCATTGGCAAGATTGAATTAGTGGAAGGTTTCGGTTGGTATGACGTGTATTCTACTTATGATTCAGAGTTAAGGGTGAGACCCCTGTAGTTTCATGTGATTTGATGTGTTTGAACCGGGCTACGTGCCGTGGCGGAAGTTATATTAGGATGAGATCCTTGTGATTTGTTCATATGCATTTATTTTTCCTTGTAAATTGATTCGTAGATTGGTATTGATAGGGAGTTGTGCCTGTCAGGCTTGTTTGATAGTTCTCTTATGTGTTTCTCCCAACGTATTCAGTCATTTTCGTGTTGTACTTATTTGAGTTTTAGCTTGCGTGGTGTGTGTCCGGTGGCATTAGAGGTGACTTGTTGATTCGGGTGAATAGTTATTAGGCCTTCATGTTTCTTGCATCGTTGTCAGTGTTATGGAGGGTTGAAACATGGTTCTAACGGATATGAGGCTAATTGCCAGTGCAGGCATTGACTACGAGCAGCTATTGTGATCAGAGATGTTATTATGGGCATATGCGTGATGTGTTATGACGTGTGGTTGTACTTTGTGGGTGTAGGCAAAAGTTGTTGCAGCTGGTTGAGACTAATACCGGGTGTTAATTTAGGAGTCGGGTCTTTTGGGGATGAGCGGATGGTGAAAATTTTGGCTCTAAGGCTTATTGGTATTGGTGGAATGGATAAATTATAGTTGAGGTGGTGTCGTCAGGTTATATAGATTGGGATGACGTGGATCACCCGTGGGTGTATGTAGGATAAATCAGTGATTTGATGACTACGGGACGAATTTTGGCACATTCGAGGACGAACATTTGTTTAAGAGGGAGAGGATGTAACAACCCGGCCGGTCGTTTTGAGAATAAACATCCCGTTCGGCGGCTTAAAGTCTCAAGCAACTTCGTATTATGTGTTATAACTTGCATGCGTGGCCGCGTTTAGTTTTCGGATGATTCGGGGTCAATTTGGAAGAAGAATTTCTATTTTAGAATCTTAAGCGATAAGAGTTGACCGGAACTTGACTTTTGTGTAAACGACTCTGGAATGGTATGTTGAAAACTCCTACAGCTTCGTACGGTGATTTTGGACTTAGGCGTGCGTCCATATTTGGATTTGGAGGTCCGCAGGTTAATTTTAAGCATTTCAGCGAAAGTTAGAAAAGATAAAATTTTGGAAGGTTGAGAGGTTTGACAAAGGTTTAATTTAGTGATATCTGGGTCGGAATGCGATTTCGAGAGTAGGAATAGCTCCTTTATGTCATTTGGGACTTGCATGAAAAATTTGACATCATTCCGAGTTGATTTGATAGGTTTCGGCGCGAGTTTTCGAAGTTGGAAGATTTGAAAGTTAATGAGTTCAATTCATGGTGCGATTTGTAGTTTTGACGTTGTTTAATGTGATCTAAGACCTCGAGTGAGTCCGTGTTAGGTTATGGAACTTGTTGGTGTGTTTAGACGGGGTCCCAGTGGCCTCGGGTGTGTTTTGGATGGGCTACGGGCCATTTCTCCATGTTGTTGGGCTGTTGTTTTGCTGGTACCTGGTTTTCTTAATCGCATTCGCGTAAATTCTTCATCGTTCACGTAGTGTTATTGGGAGGCGGGTAGTATTTTCCCTTCGCGTTTGGGAAGGTTGGTAGATCTTTGCCTTCGCGTTCGCACTCAGTGGTCCGCAATCGCGCAGGGGTAAGACGGAATAGGGCATCAGGCAACTTCTCTTCGCACTCGCGAGTGCACTGACGCGTTCGCGTAAGGTCTGAGGATTTGGTCGTCGCATTCGCGAGCTCGATGTCGCGTTTGCGTAGCACGTTTTAGGGCAGCCTTCATTTTCTTCTTGGCGATCACAAGAGATATTCCACGATCGCGATGTATTAATCACTGGGCAGAATATAAAAGTACTCTATTCTGAGGGTTAGCCATTTTATTATTTTTGGAGTTGTAGAGCTCGGTTTCGAGTGATTCTTCGTGGGTTTTTCAAGCAAATTATTGGGCAAGTGTTCTTCACCCGAATTTTATTATATTCCATGAATCTATCTTTATTTTTATCATTAAATTAGTGTTTTGAGTTGAAAAAAAATGGGGATTTTTGAAGAAAACTTTTAAAAATGTAAAATGATGATTTGAGGGACAAATTGGTATCGAAATTTGATAAATTTGGTATGGTTGAACTCGTATCGGAATGGGTGTTTGGGTTTTGTCAAATTTATCGGGTTCCGAGATGCGGGCCCGGGGGTTGACTTTTGGGTTGATATTTAGTTTTTTGATAAAGATTGAAGCTTTATTATCCAGAATAGTTTCTTATGAGTTTTATTTATGCTTTGAAGTTATTTTGGCTAGATTTGAGCCATTTGGAGGTCATTTCACTTGAGAAGTTCATTTTAGAGTAACTGTCTATCTTCTTTCAGGTAAGTATCTTGCCAAACTTCTTGAGGGGGAACTACCCCTTAGGATTTGAGTTTTTGTGCTAATTATGTCATGTGAAGCCCGTGTACGCGAGGTGACGAGTACGTGCTCGGGTTATTTGTGGAAAGTTGACCTTTTAGGGCTCTTAGGTTCTAACTTCACTAGATATGAAATTGCTTGGTTATGCTAATTACCCTATTTATTAATTTCAACTCTACGTGCCTTAAATTTGAATTAATAGCCTCATGTTCCACTCTTGTTGCCTATTTGACTCATGTGTGCCTTAACTGAAGTTATTGCCTTTTCGATTTCCATGCTATACTTTTCTAACTGCTTTTCCTTAATGGAAAGTATTATTATCTCTTATGTAATTGTCCATTCTTAATTAAGGTCATGATTATCTTTTCTGTCGCTTATCCTTAATTGCAATTGTTGTATCTCTTTCGTGATTGCTCAATCCTAAATGAAGATAGTTATCCTTATCATAGTTGCCTCATACTTATTTAGAATTATTGACTCATATTACCTCCCTTGTTACTACCCCTTCGGGGTAGGGGAAAGGTCTGCGTACACACTACCCTCCCCAGACTCCACTTGTGGGATTTTGCTGGGTTGTTGTTGTTGTTGTTGTTGTATTACCTCCCTTGTTGTCAATTGTATTTTGTGGAGTCATTGTTACAAATTATATTCTCCCTTGTTGAGCTATTTTTATTGTGACTAGTAATCTCTATTGTGTTTATTCCTTGTGAGCTCGTTCTATCGTTTCTTTGTGTTCTAAAGCTCTTGGATTGATTTACTTGTCGTATTCTCGTGTATTGTTGTGGATGTGGTACTCAGTTTGTTAAGGCGAGGGCTATGCGCGATTACGGTATTGAGCTTGTTTAGAGGAAATGTTGATTTTTGATGACTTGTGATCGCCTGGGGGCTTTGTTGTTGTAAGTATTTGTGTAGTGGTGTGCCTAATTTGTGTGAGTTTTACCTTATGCAAATTGTGGGAATCGTTCTTATGTGCCGTTCATTCTCTCTATTCTTGCTAGCTGGTCTGAACTGTGATAGAACACTTGCACAAGCATACACGTAGTTAATCACCCCTACCGGTTTAAGAAGATGGATCTGATGTTATTGATCATTTATACACACCCTTGTCTACTTTCCTTCTATGTGAGAAAGGTTCAATTGGCATGACAACCACCCGTGCAGTTACCAATGGTAATAAGGGCACAAGATGTCATGTGTTTAGGTTTCACGAATTGGGACCCATGACTTGTGAAAATATTTTGGAGGTTTGGTTCCTCGTGGTGATTATTGGATAAACCTGGTGTGAAAGCGGTTATTCTTGTCGAGTTGCTACTTGTCCTTCCTTTATTTGTTTTCATCGGACTTAGACTGTGTTCAACTTACCTCTTCTATGTTATTACGTGTTGTGTTTTGCTGCTAATGGTTGCTTCTATTTCTTATTGCAAGCACTGTATTATTATTATTGTCATTATGAGTAGTTTGTACAGATATCGTACTCTGTTAGTTCTCCACCCATACTTGTCCAGGTTATCTACTCTAGTAGGTGTCTTGACTGTTCCTTGTCATTACTCCACTGAGGTTAGTCTCGATACTTAATGGGTACCGCTGTGGTGTACTCATACTACGCTTTTTGCACAATTTTTGTGCAGATCCAGGTATTTCGGAGCCAGTCGATCATTAGCTAGCTGTACGGATCTTACCGTGGAAACTCAAGGTAAACCTGTTGCTGCGTTCGTAGGCTTCGGAGTCACCTTCTGACGTTGTATTTGCATTGTTTATACTTATTTCAAAACAGTTGTATTTAGAGGTTTTTTTCTAGCAAACTTAGTAGAGCTTATGACTTGTACTACCGTTATTTCTGTATGTTAGGCTTACCTAGTCCCTAAGACTAGGTGCCGTCACGACATCCTACGGAAGGAATTTGGGTCGTGACATTATGTCCATATGTGCCATGATCATAATAATTCAAGATAACAATTTATCATCAAAAAACATGTTCTCACAATTCATCAATAAAATGCACAAGGAGAAGAAAATAATAAAGTGCGAATACGTGCTCAAAATATAAGACATGGTAACGGCTAAATCAAGTTACCAGTGATTCCACAATGCCAATCTTGGCTAATTAGGAGATAAAAGTCCTAAAATATGATATCTAGCATGAAAGGATAGACTCAAATATTTCATACAAAAGATTACAAATGTATCATAGAGAGCGCACAATCAAATTAAGGCATAGTAGAAACTTAGAGTCTAATCTGATTATTTTTCACACATATCACCTGCATATACGCTTGTCATCTCGCATATATGTCGCTTTACATACATTACTGTGAGCACGTGATTTTTGCCGCGCTCGAATTACTCCTATAAAATTCATTAAAATTAGGATTTTTCTTATATTATTTGAATTTTAGGGAATTAATTGCATGATTTCGTGTTTTATTTGCATTTTTCTGTGCATTATTAATTGATATAACTCATGAAAAATACAAAATAGCATGCTTGCATTTAGGACCCATGTTAGTATTTTTATTAGTCAGATAATATTACAAAAATGAAGAAAATAACAAAAAATATCCCTTTTTACATCTTTTATATCTTTAATTTCGTTTTTCTTAGTTTTCTTTTAAAAATTAGGATTTAGTGAATTTTAGAAAGTTAATTAGTATTGTTATAGAATTAAATCAGGTTCTTATTTTAATTTTGTATTAAACAAAACAAAAAAAAGAAGAAAAGAGAGAATAAATAAAAGAATTGAAATAAATAAAGAGAAGAAGGATATCAGGCCAGTTAATTTGGGCTAAATATGCTTCAGCCCAACGCCAATTCCACCCTAGAACCCGTTTAAAATCACCTAGTCCAAGCCCAAAATACCCCACCCGGTCCAGCCCTCAACAACCATAACGACGTCGTTTTGTGAGTATGAATCAGGACCGTCGAGGTTTCTTGATCGGACGGTCCTGAAGCCCACATCATTTAATATAAATGTGTCCAAACAACACCACCCCCCCTCAGGACCCCCTACCCTCGTCTATCTCAGACCTCTCATCAGAGACACCTTAGCGCCGCTATCCTCCACCGTCCGCCGCCGGCCGGAAATCGCCTCCGCCAGCGGTGGGTCTCCGATGGCCACCAAAATTTCACCACCGCTGCTCCTTCACCTCCCCTTTCCAAATCCGACCCCCGTTTCCTTCAAATCTCACCCAAACGTGTCGAATAAGCAAAACTCTAGCGCCGCCTCCGCCGTATCCGGCGCCGCCGCCTCAAAACCCCACCAAACTTACACCCCAGACTCGCCTCACCCCCCCTCTTTCCAAATCCACAACCAGTAATCTTCAAATCTTACCCAAAACCCTCAAATTTCAAATCGAAAGTTGGCCTGGAACCCTAATTTCTTAAGACTGTGGGGGTTACTGATTTATGGGCTATAATAGTCCCTAATCATGTGTTTTTTTCATGAAAACACATGATTAGGGATGGTTCTAGTCCGATTAAGTCCAAGAAAATTCGCCAGTGTTCTAGTTTGAAGTGAGCGGTTTCGAGGTATTTCATTTTCATTTTTACTTTTTCTTCTGTTTTCTTTTCGTTCATGATTTTGATTTTTTTTTCTTCTATTTTTACTCAGTATTTCTTTTATTTTACTTTTATTTTTAGGCCTTGTTTGGTTATAGCTGAATAGTTTCCAGCCTTTGGTTGATTAACTATGGTCATTTTTAACCAAGTTAAAAGGGATGGGATTAGGTTAACATATGTTAAGTAATTTCAGAATTAATTCAAGGGTAGTGTAGGTATTCCACAATGAAAGAATATTGCAGTAACTGAATTGGAACCCCCTAGAACCTTCTAGATGGGGGTTCTAATTTGAAATTTAGGAACCTGGTAGTATAACTTGACCAACAAGGCATGAATTGAGGGACTAAATAGTTAAAAACTGAAAATAAAAGAGGGACTTAGGGGTAAAACAGAAATCTGAGGGCAGGACTTAGGGGTAAAATAGAAATCTGAAGGCTGCCCTAAGCTTTGCCTATAAAAAGGCATGTCCATTGCCTTGTTTCATAAGTTTTGAATCTGAAAATCCCCCCAAAAATTCCCCAAAGCTTTGAATACCTAAAAACTCAAAAATTCAAAAACCAAATCCACAATTGTTAGCTTGAAAATTTGAAGTTCTTTCCTATTAGAGTAGAATCATTTAGATCCTCAAAGCAACGCAAAAATCCAAAAACACTGCTCTATTAGAGTTTTAGGGTAATTTTTGGATTTGATTTGGCATCATTTAGCCTAGAATTTGATTGCTGGAGTTTTCTGGAGGTCTCTGGAGTATTTTCGAGTGTGTTTGAGTCCTATCAAATTGATTTTGGTTATTTCGTTGATGCTATTCCTCCTGCATCCATTCCTGGGTTGTTGTGGCCTTTTTGAGTTGAAAGTTGATCCAAGTGCACTGGTTTTTCACTGCTGACTGTCTGTTTCTATTGCTGACTCCTTCTTCTTTCAATTTACTCGAATTCCAGGTACACATTTAAAAGCCGATCTGATGTAGCTTCTCAAGCCAAAAATTGGAATTAAACTTGATTGTTTGATCTCTGCTGAAGCTGTATTGTTTCATTAGTCTATTATACTTTGAGTAGTTGCAATAATTTGGTAGTTATATTCATTATATTTTTAAAACGAAGTTGTACTGTACTGGATTGTATAATTAGGATTACTTTTAAATTGTTTGGACTGTTTTGGATAGACTGTATAATTGAACTATGAAGCTGAGTTTAATTGTAGATTATGTTAGCT
>NW_017674235.1:84119-87361 GCF_001879085.1 Nicotiana attenuata
ATCGTAGTCCTTTAGGTTGGCGTTTAAAATAGATGAGGAGCGCCGCGCCAAACAAGAATCATACATTGCGTGGCCCTCTTAATTATATTAAAATATTTTAGACCTTGGGACGTGCCATTTAGCGAATTTCATGGCCTCCCGCAAAGTAATAATACGCTAGTTGCTTTAGGCCCGACATTTAATAATATTACTTTCTTAAACTCGGGTGCACATTTATGTGACCCAAATCCAAATCCCAACGAAGTCGAAATGTGTCAAAATCCACGGGTGCATTTATGTGACGTGGTTCGAGACGTGTTTTCACGACGGTTCAATCCTCTTTAAATAATAATAAAAGCGGTTTAAAGTTTAAAAGGCACATAAGTTAAAACATGTATTACAATCAGATTTTTAGCCAATTATAACAATTTAAGCGACCGTGCTAGAACCACAGGATCCGGGGGTGCCTAACACCTTCCCTCGGGTCAACAGAATTCCTTATTCAGAATTTCTGGTTCGCAGACTCCAACAGGGAAGTCAAAATTTTCCTCGATTTGGGATTCAATTTAAACCGGTGACTTGGGACACCAAAAGCCAATCTTATTCCAAGTGGCGACTTTGAAAAATAAATAAATAATCCCATTTCGAATAATGTCATAATAAATGGAAAAACTCCCTTATACATTATCCTTCAGGGTAGGTGTGTAAAAAAGGAGGTGTGACAGCTCTAGCCACTCTGCTGGGGACCAAACCCAGAACTTCGGTTCAGGGTTTAAGAATTCGAGCTTAGAATAATTGTTATGTTTGGCTTTATCTGATTTTCCTACATGTTTCCTGCTAAATGTGCTAAATGCTTTACCGCTTTGATATTATCTGAATTGTATATAAACAGTGCCGAAACCCTTCTCTTCTCACCTCCGGGGATGTGCTTACTGGTTGAGACTCCCTATTCTATTAGTGTCATACCCTGAAATAAGAAAGAGGCTCAGACAAGTTACTAAGCCGGACGATCTTGCGGGTCCCCGGTACGTAGCCCCCTCCTCGACTCGAGTTGTCCGCTCGGGTACACGGTCTAGAACATATACCCAGGTTTTGAACCTAGAATAACTTGACCTCATGCCGGATCCCTAGTAGGAACGCTTATTTGCATCACGTGCATTTGACTTAGGGGACTCAACACAGGGGTTGGGTCCGTCTAGGACAGGTGCCCTGAAATGAATTGACCATCCCAATGCATCTTACATGCTACTTGCGCATTTATTTGCTCAGCTTTGCATGTTGACCGGCTTGTATATAATGAGAGAAAATTGAGAAAAATAGCAGTGTAAGACTCAATGAGGATAACCTTTTGTTGTGAAAAACCAATGTCAAAATAGTACCGAAATACTGCCGGATTTTTGAAAAGTGAAAAGAAAAGAAAAGAAAATATCTGAAAAATAGGTAGAATTGTTCAAAATAGTTTTGATTTTGGCAAATCTGCCCGAGCTACGCTGGTTTGATTCTCACCGGATGTGAGATACGTAGGCAACCCTCATCGGGTCCAACCTCCCCTTTGCAAAAAAAAAAATAGCCAAAAAATGCCAGAATTTTTGATTTCGTCATGAATAAGTCGGGTGACGACATTCTTGTCAAGACTAAGCCAAATGTCCCTAAAAAGGCGCCGGAAGGCCGTTTTTGCAAGAACAGCCACCTTGGGTCAGTTTCAACGGTTAGCGGGCACGGCCTTAAAATCTTCTTTACGAAGTGCTGAAAGGTCGTATCCACAAAACCGGCTGCTTGTTTTAAATTGGAAATTTGAACAAAATAGTGTCATTTTATTTTTTTTCCTTTTAGGTCAAAAATAAGTGATTAAATCACCTTAATAAATGTCCAGGATGAGCACGATTCAAAATAAACCTTTCTCAATCATGACTAAAATCCCTCTGGAGTTCCGTCTATGGTGGAACGATCTGGGTAAAGAAGGACAAGACGAGGTCAAAAAGTATTTGAAAGGGCTTGCTGGTTTGTTAGAGGTTGTGCCTCGGGGAGACATCATCAGAGCATTGGTCACATGTTGGGACCCGGCACATAACGTCTTCCATTTCTCGGACTTTGAACTAACCCAGACCTTGGAGGAGATAGCCGGGTACATTGGAAATAGTGAGGTGCCTTTAAGATAAAAATACTTGGTTGCCCCAAGAACTGTAGCTGTGCACAGGTTCTTAGACTCACTGAAGATAATCAGAACGGTCCACAATCCGGACTTGGCAAAGGGTTTTTGTACTCCACACTTCATATACCACATATATGGCCACATAGGAGGGTTCAACAACCCGGAAAACAAGATATGTAGTAAAGGAAACCGCCAAAAATGGGAAGAACATAGGCATTTTGCTTTTATGGTGGTTTTTCTGAGACTTTTGGTATTTCCAAGGAAAGATGGAAACATTGACATAAAAATAACCGGGGTCGTCAATACTTTAATGACTCAAGCCAAAAGCACTCTTGCACCCATGATAATAGCTGAATCTTTCGAGCTCTCACAGCCTGCAAAGCCGGAGGGAACTTCTTTGAAGGGTGCAATCTCTTGTTGCAAATGTGGATGACTGAACACCTGTGCCATCGTCCTCAATTCCTGAGTTATGGTTCATCTGAGAAAACCTGCATCGGGGAGTTCTACACAAGGATTGACGGGGTCAGCTTACCTAAAGGAGTAACCGCATGGACATCATACTTTCGGACTCTCATTGCCAGTCAGATACAGTGGACGCTTGGATGGTTACCCGTTGATGAAATCATGTATATGTCAGCGGCTAGGTCACATTTTCTCTTGATGGGACTTAAAAACATCCAGCCTTACGCTCCATATCGGGTTTTGAGACAACTTGGGAGATGCCAAATAGTGCCACAAGATGAGGATCTTAGTGCTCAGGTAATTGAGATTAGCCCTGACGGACAGTTTCCTGAAGCACGAGTCCGCCAGATTTGGAACGAATGTCAATATTTAAAGGCAAATACTTGCGTACAGGATCGGGCCAAAGGTGAAGTGTCGCCAGGATATCTTGCTTGGTACAGGAGAGAACATGAGTACGAGAGGCCAGCTAAAAGACCACACCTCCAGGACTTTGTCGAATCATCACAGGATCAGTGGGGTTGGTTGGCAAAAGAAAGGGAATATAGGGCCCGCATAGGAGTACTGGAAAAACAAGTCCAAAACCTCCAGTTTGAAAACAGCGTGCAAGCCGCAGCTGATGAGGGTGAGAGGAAGAAATTGGCCAAAGAGA
>NW_017674235.1:90065-94530 GCF_001879085.1 Nicotiana attenuata
ATGGGCAAGCCTTTCGCAGAGGCAATAAAAATCGGAGAGATGGTAGAGAATGGGCTAAAAACGGGTAGAATCTTGAGCCAGTCAGCCATAAGAGCAACCTCCCAAGCCATCCAAGGAGGGTCTGGAGGAATGGCCAAAAGCAAAAAGAAAGAAGAAACAGTGATGGCAACATCGGGAGGAAGAAGATACCGGGCTCCTAGACCGGTATTCTCTGAAAGAACCCCTCAACACTACTATCCTCATACTGGTATGGCCTATGCTCCTTCACCTTATGCGGTCATGAATGCACAACCCTTCGGCCGACCGCAACCACAAGCTAACCGAAATCCACCTCCATTCCAAAGAAACCAACCTCCTTACCAGAACCAATATAACCCCCGACCACCGCAAAATAATTTCCGCCCTCGGGAACCACCCAGACGTCCAAATTTTACGCCGATTGGTGAACCCTACTCCAGTCTGTTCCCGAAGCTCATTCAGATGAATCTGCTGCAGCCTATCCCCCAAAACAGGCAGAACCCGGAATCTCCAGCTTATCAACAAGGTGTCCGCTGCGCCTATCATTCAGGAGCTGAAGGGCATAGTACTGACAACTGCTGGACATTGAAGAAAGCTGTGGAAGATTTGATTGAACAAGGGAAAATAGTGTTGAGAGATGAAGAAGTCCCGAATGTGACCAATAATCCGTTGCCCGCTCACAACAACGGGCCGGTAATCGGGATGATCTGTAAAGACAGAGAATTTGATCCAGCATTAAAAGCTATAATTGCTATTGCCGACGCAGAAAAGAAACCCAAGGTACCCCCGAAGCAAGAGAAAGGAGAGAAGAAGAATAAAAGTGTCAAAACTGAGCCTGAGAAGAAACCTGAGACAAAAGCAGAGACGGAACCTCCTAAGAATGGAATTCTCTATGTTCCGCGAGGACGCCAAGAAAAACCATTAGTTGTCAGTGCTCCAAGGAAGTTTGAAGTAAAAAGGGAAACGCAAATATATGTGCCAAAAGGAGCTTATGTGGTACGGGGGACAATTAAGCCATCTCGGCTGAATGAGCCAGTGGTTATTGGACGCGTACCACAGAAGCCAATGACAGACCCTCTGCAGTGCCATGGAACTATCAGCAAACAGTGGTTACATACAAGGGCAAAGAAATTTCGGGGGAACTTCCAGGGAAAACCTCTGTTGAGAAATATTCAAATGTATAGGAGGTAAACAATGCCGCTCGAAAGCGCTTTCCGTCCAAGAAGCCAGTGAGTGCTGAGGAAGCAGAAGCCTTCTTCCAAAAAATGAAGATGCTTGATTATGAAACAGTGGATCAATTGAGGAAATATCCTGAACAGGTGTCCCTGCTATCACTGGTGACGAAATCCTCCGAACATCAGAAGATTTTAATGAAAACTCTGAATGAGGCGTATGTGCCAGTTGAAACTTCAGTCGAACAGCTCGAAAGGATGGCAGAAAGGTTCTTCGCCATCAATCAACTCTCTTTTAGTAAAAATGACTTGCCTCCGGAAGGCGCAGCTCACAACAAAGCCCTTACATTTGACTTATGTCAAGCGAGTCATGGTGGATGGAGGATCAGGAGTTGACATCTGCCCACTCTCCACATTGCAAAGGATGGAAATCGGGACAGGAAAGATTCGTCCGAATAATGTTTATGTGAGAGCGTTTGACGGTATTAAGAGGGATACCATCGGTGAAATTGACTTGATATTGACCATAGGTCCGGTAGAGTTCGAGGTGACCTTCCAGGTGTTGGACATGGATACATCTTATAACTTCCTTCTGGGGAGGCCCTGGATCCATGCTGCAGGAGCTGTGCCCTCTACCCTCCACCAAATGGTAAAATTCGAGTATGAAGACCAGGAAATCGTGGTCCACGGAGAAGACGAGCAGTCCATTTATCGTGACCCCTCTATCCCATGCTTGGAGGCGAGGGAAGGAAGTGAGCATATTGTTTATCAAGCTTTTGAAATTGTGGTAGCAGATCAGCACGAGGAGGGAAATCCTTGTCCTCAGCCTTTCCTGTCTAATGCTTCAATCATGGTGGCCAGAGAAATGATTAGACACGGTTTCAAGCCAGGAAAAGGGTTGGGAAAAGCTTTACAAGGAATATCTGAGCCGGTAACTCTACCCACAGCAGAAAAGTTCTTCGGAATAGGCTTCCACCCTACCCCAGATGATGAGAAATGGGCCGAGGAAAGAAAGAAAGAAGGATGGGTTCTGCCACAACCATTGCCACATCTCTATGATACTTTTGTCAAGACCAAGTATGGCAAAGAAAGGGACGATGAGTTGTTCACAGCTGAGGAAATCGAAGATATATGTGGAGCTATGAGACAAATCCTTTATGAAACCAACATGGTTCAGCCAGGGGAAGGGACTAGCACCGCTGAGGTGCTCTATATGGGACCAGATGCTAAACTCCAAAACTGGAAGGCTACGCCATTCCCGATCAGGCGGGAATCCCGGTAGACTAGCCCTGTCACCTTTTCTGCATCCCGAGTTATTTCAGGGTGTAACTCGGATGTTTCTTTTAGTTTCTTGTCTTTAAATTCCTGAATGTAAACCCTGTTATCTTTCCAATTCCAAGAAATGAAATCAATATTTCATCGTCCATTCTTCTTTTTATTCTTTCTAATTTTGTTGTTTTTTCCTTTTCATCTTCTCTTTTCAGTCCTAATAATGCGGCTTTAAATAACATGACATGCTTGCGGACTTCATGCCCGGACTCAAACACGCTGTCTAATTGTGATATAATGAATCAAGAACCGGAATATGATGAAGAAGAGGCTTTTAGGGAAATAAATCGAGAATTGGAACAATTTGAGAATAAACCTAAGCCAAACCTGAATGACACCGAACCGGTTAATTTGGGAACTGCCGAAGAAATAAGGGAAACCAAAATAAGCATTCACACAGATGAGCAAACTCGAGATGCAATAATCCGACTCCTGTTTGAATTTAAAGATGTGTTTGCTTGGTCGTATGACGACATGCCAGGACTGAGTATGGATCTAGTGGTGCACAAATTGCCAATTTACCCCGATTGTTCTCCAGTACAGCAAAAGCAAAGAAAGTTCAAAACTAATATCAGTGATAAGATCAAAGAAGAAATCACAAAACAGTTGAAGGCGGGGGTCATCCGAGTGGTCCGATATACCACATGGTTAGCCAATGTGGTTCCAGTGCCAAAGAAAGACGGGAAAACCCGGGTGTGTGTGGATTACCGAGATCTGAACAGGGCAAGTCCCAAAGACAACTTTCCGTTACCTAACATTCACATCCTTGTTGATAACTGCGCCAAACATGAAATACAGTCCTTCGTGGATTGCTACGCAGGATATCATCAGGTGTTGATGGATGAAGAAGATGCCGAGAAGACAGCTTTCACTACACCCTGGGGTACCTACTGTTATCGGGTCATGCCATTTGGGCTGAAGAATGCTGGGGCAACTTATATGAGAGCCATGACCACCATTTTCCACGATATGATGCATCAAGAAATAGAGGTGTATGTGGATGATGTAATCATTAAGTCCCGAACTCAGAGTGACCACGTTCGATATTTGAGAAAGTTCTTCGAACGGTTGCGCAAGTATGATCTGAAGTTGAATCCAGCTAAATGCGCTTTCGGAGTCCCATCAGGCAAGCTCCTGGGTTTCATAGTCAGCAGGAGAGGTATTGAGTTAGATCCCACAAAGATAAAGGCCATTCGAGATTTACCTCCTCCAAGAACTAAGAAGGACGTGATGAGTTTATTGGGCAGGTTAAACTATATCAGTCGATTCATCGCTCAACTGACTACCACCTGTGAGCCCATATTCAAACTGTTGAAGAAAGATGCGGCTATCAGATGGACATCCGAATGTCAAGAGGCCTTCGATAAAATCAAGGAATATTTGTCAAATCCTCCAGTATTGGTCCCACCGGAGCATGGGCGACCTCTCTTTTTTTATCTGACAGTGTTGGAAAATTCTTTTGGTTGTGTCCTCGGGCAGCATGATATAACTGGGAGAAAAGAGCAAGCAATTTACTATCTGAGCAAGAAGTTCACCAGCTATGAGGCCAAATACACCTTGTTCGAAAGAACATGTTGCGCTCTGGCGTGGGTCGCTCAAAAGCTGAGACATTATCTTCAAGCCCATACCACTTATCTAATAACCAGGCTGGATCCTTCGAAATACATATTCCAGAAACCGATGCCCATTGGGAGGCTGGCAAAATGGCAAATCTTGCTCACTGAATTTGACATAGTTTATGTTACTCGCACGGCAATGAAGGCCTAGGCGTTGGCAGATCATTTGGCTGAAAACCCGGTTGACGAGGAATACCAACCGTTAAGCACTTATTTCCCGGATGAGGAGGTAAATTCAGTGGAAGCCATCTCTGAGGACACTCGTGCTTGGAAAATGTTCTTTGATGGAGCAGTAAATGCAAGAGGTGTAGGCATTGGGGCAATCTTGAT
>NW_017674235.1:94910-100747 GCF_001879085.1 Nicotiana attenuata
AATCAAAGAAAAGCACGGGTATGAATGCGGTTGAAGCGAGACCCAGCAGTCAACCCTGGTATCATGATATCAAGAGATTTCTGAAAATACAGGAATACCCTGAGCAAGCCACCGGAGATCAGAAAAGAACCATTAGACGACACGCGAGCGGTTTCTTCTTAAGTGGTGATGTTTTGTATAAAAGGACCCCAGACCTCAACTTGCTAAGATTGTTGATGCCGAGGAAGCCGGAAGAATTATGCATGAAGTGCACGCAGGAGTATGCGGCCCTCATATGAATGGTTATGTGCTGGCAAAGAAAATTCTGCGAGCCGGGTATTACTGGATAACTATGGAAAAGGACTGTTTCAGCTTTGTTAGAAAATTCCATCAATGTCAGGTGCACGGTGACTTAATTCATGCACCTCCAACAGAACTCCATCCGATGTCAGCACCTTGGCCATTTGTTGCTTGGGGCATGGATGTCATTGGGCCGATCGAGCCGAAAGCTTCGAATGGGCATAGATTCATATTGGTGGCAATTGACTATTTCACAAAATGGGTTGAGGCCATCACTCTCAAGTCAGTTACCAAGAAAGTTGTGATAGACTTTGTACACTCCAATCTCATTTGCCGTTTTGGCATTCCTGCAGCTATTATTACCGATAATGCTGCAAACTTGAACAGCCGTTTGATGGAAGAGGTATGTGAACAGTTCAAGATAACGCATAGAAACTCTACTCCTTATCGGCCAAAAGCCAACGGTGCTGTCGAAGCAGCAAATAAGAACATCAAGTAGATTTTGAGAAAAATGATTCAAAGCTCCAGGCAATGGCATGAAAAACTACCTTTCGCATTACTCGGGTATCGTACCACAGTACGTACATCAATTGGAGCAACACCGTACTTGTTGGTTTACGGTACTGAAGTAGTCATACCTGCAGAAGTAGAAATTCCTTCACTTCGGATAATCGTTGAGGCGGAGATTGAGGACAGTGAGTGGGTTAAAACCCGAATAGAGCAATTGTCATTAATTGATGAAAAACGGATGGCCGCAGTTTGTCACGGGCAGTTATACCAACAAAGAATGGCTCGCGCCTATAACAAGAACGTGCGTCCCAGGAATTTTGAAGTGGGACAACTAGTACTCAGACGCATTCTCCCTCATCACCAGGAAGCAAAAGGGAAGTTTGCCCCTAATTGGAAAGGTCCATACATAAATCGAAAGATATTGCCAAGAGGAGCACTGTATCTGGGAGACATCGGAGGGAATGATCCTGAGACAGCAGTCAATGCAGATGCAGTGAAAAGGTACTATGTCTAGATCTCCCGTGGCGATGGCTTTTGTGTAATTGAGATGACGAAGGCTTTCCTTTCCGCTACCCCAAACAATACTAATCCTTCGTAAACCCTTTGAGCCAGTTTCCCTTCTTTGGCTACCCTCTTTGGAACCGGAAGTACGAAAAGAAAAGGAAAAGAAAAGAAAAAAAAAGAAGAAAAGAAAAGAAAAAGAAAAGAAAAGGAAAAAGAAAAAAAAAGAAAAGAAAAACAAAAACAAAATTATTTGTCTGAACTACGTTTGACTTGATTCCGAAAAGGATACGTAGGCAGCCTCTCCATGAGTTTCAGTCACACCAAAACAAAAATCCCAATTCCCCCAAGATTTGAAACTAGGGCAGATGATATAATGGTTCGGCCACGAGTCCGCCGAAATGGTTCCAAAGTTGTAGTTCCGCCCAAAATTCTTTTTACCCCAAAACCTTGTCCAAGTCCATCCGATCAATTAACAAAGGCATGGAAGTGGCAAACGTCATTGTTGGAATCTGATACAATTCAAATTGAGAGAAATAAAATGAGAGAGTCTTATCGGTGAAAACCTTCGGGCACCATAAGGCGATGGTGAGAAGAGAAAATGAAAATGAGAGAGGTCGATTGGCGAAAACCCGCAAAGGGCGCTGTCGGCCGAAAAGAAGACATCTCACTACTACAAGAGTCCTGTAAAAATTCCCTGGTTTTGAAGTACGGATCAATGGGTTCACGAGAAGCTGGAAAGTTTGTGTGGGTCGGGCGTCCAGTCCAACAAGCATGTCATGTTCATTTGAAGCCAGCATGCACCCCAGATAAGTCCTCCTTTTCCCCCGAAAGGGACGCTTCTCTTTAAAATCATATGCTTGCCTTTTGCATACTTTTTCTTTGAATCCCTTTTGGTTTAACTCTGATTCCGTAACTAGTACAAAAAAAAGGTGGCAGGACCGACTTCACAGGGCTCCGCCTGGTCAGAGTCGAAGAAAATACCCGGCCTCAGCGAGTGCGTCAGGCCAATCCCGACTGACCATGGTGGTTGATGCTTTCAAAGCAAAAACATTGGAAAAAAAAGGAAGTCAAAGGCAAAGGTCCCAAGGGCAGAATAAAGTGAAAAGGCTAGAGCCCACACGGGCGAGTCATCATGAAGTCCTAAGGCTGAACCCGGTCAGTTTGAAAAGAGATTCACCCTCAAGGCAAACCAACAGCAAAGTTTCTCAACGGAAATGGGGCCGGGATCAAGCAATTGGGATTATCAAGGCCACAAAAACCAACCACCGTTTCAAACTAACAAATTGTTCTTTGTTGAAAACAGGTCTAATTCAAAGCAACCGTGCAAGAAGCAGGTGCAGTCCAAAAAGAAATGAAATGCGCAAGCGCTGAAACAGCTTTGCAGCAGGAAAACGACCAAAAAGGAAGTTTCCCCTCCCCAAGTTCTTTCATGTGTTTTGCTAAATAAAAGGAAAACATAAAAGAGGAAAACAAAAGAAGAAGAAAGAAGAAAGGAAATAAAATTGAAAATCCCAAAAGAAAAACAAATCATGGTAGCATAGGATCCCATTCCTTAAAATCCCGGCCAAAAACCGAGGATCTCCCGGCCAAAAAACCGTGGAGCTTTTCTTTCCAAATCCCGGCCAAAACACGAGGATCTCCCGGCCAAAAAACCGCGGAGCTTTTTCTTTCCAAATCCCGGCCAAAAAACCGAGGATCTCCCGGCAAAAAAACCGAGGAGCTTTTTCTTTCCAAATCTCGGCCAAGAACCGAGGATCTCCCGGCCAAAAAATCATGGAGCTTTTTCTTCCCAAATCCTGGCCAAAAACCAAGGATCTCCCGGCCAAAAATCGTGGTAGCTTTTCCTTTCCTTAAATACCCGGCCAAAAACCGAGGATCTCCCGGCCAAAAAACCGTAGAGCCCTTTCTTTCCAAATCCCGGCCAAAAACCTGAGGATCTCCCGGCCAAAAAACCGAGGAGCTTTTTCTTTTCAAATCCCGGCCAAAATCCCGAGGATCTCCCGGCCAAAAATCGAGGAGCTTTTTCTTTCCGAATCCCTGCCAAAAACCGATAATCTCCCTACACGACCCTGTTTTGATCGCTTAGATATGTGTCACAACTAACTCATGAAATTTTTCCTAGTGAAAACTGGGGCAGAAAATTTCGTTCGTTGTTTGTTTTGGTATCTTAAGCAGGTCGACCTCAAGACACAAGGTGTGAGATGACCAATGGAATAAATCTCAATCCAGAATCAAGAAAAGAAGAAAAGAACAAAAGAGATGAACGCAAATGTGAAGCAAGCAAGGGCACGGATTGCTCAAAATCTGATGGAAGTCGCAAGTTCCGTTGATCCTGTTTTGACCCAATGCTGCATGAAGAAATAAAACACCTACAACTTGCGATCATCAAGATTCAGATCGAAGTCCACAGCAAAATCAGCTAAGACTCAAGATCAAGTTTCAAGACAATTATAGATAAGAATCTTGTAACTCATAGTTGATAGGCATAGCTAGCTTAGCTTTGATTTTCCTTTTGGGTGTAATAAGGAGGTCAGCAAGCAGTACCAGCATCAACAGTAGTGAAATCACAGCTCCTGGTAGTCCCAGCTACCAAACTTTCCAGAACTACACTGACCCGATTTCTTTATAGCCAAGGATATGTAGGCAACCTTTGAAGCAGGGTTCGGTCAGGCATTTTTCAAAATGCTTCTCATGGAGTGCTAGGTAGGCAAAAATCCTTCATGGTGCTCATTTATCTTTGCCCGATGTCACACCTCCTTTTTCCTACACCTGTGAGGGTGTAAAGGAGTTTTTCCAATTAAAGGACAGTCGGAACGGGATTTATTATTAATATTCAGAGTCGCCACTTGGGAGATTAATGGTGTCCCAAGTCACCGGTTGAGTCCCGATCCGAGGAAATTATGACTCTGTTAACAGTCCGCCAACCAGAACTCCGAGTAAGGAATTCTGTTAACCCGGGAGAAGGTGTTAGGCATTCCCGGATTCCGTGGTTCTAGCACGGTCGCTCAACTGTTGTATTTGCTTTTATCTGATTTTAAAACATATTCTAACCTATGTGCCTTTTATTTTAACCGCTTTTATTTTATGTCTTTTTAATAAGAATTGCAACGTAGTGAAAATGTATCTCGAACCACGTCACACCAGTGCACCCGTGGCTTTTGACGCATTTCGACTTCGTTGAGATTTAGATTTGGGTCACATAAATGTGCACCCGCACTCAGGAAGTTAATATTATTAAATACGCGCCTAAAGCAACTACGCTTTTATTATCTTTGGAGAAAACCGTGAAATTCACTAAACGGTTCACCCGAATTCTAAGTATTTTCTTTTATAGCATTTATTGAGGGCCGCGCGATTTGTAGTTTTATTCGGTGAGGCTCGTCGCGTTTTAGTTAAAGGTCAATCCTAGAACAATCTACAAGTCTCCGTTCAATTTAGTCTCTAATAAGGGGCAAAAGTCCCAATTAACTTGCCATTGGTCTAGATATGCCTTTGGGCCCAAAAACAAACGCCCAGGCCCAACTAGAGTTGCATCAATTTAAACGGCTACTAAACTTTGCCAATTGATAACTCAGAAATAAAGAATTCTGTCCAAAATGCTAAGGGCCCAACACTTTGGGCCTAATGTTAGACAGTTGGCCCAGATATGATTAAATACATCCAGGTATAACTGAGGAACATAGCTTCAGGATCGAACCCAGGCAGGGACAACCTGAATGTAAATCCAAACGTCCCAGCCTTTCCAATATGATTACAAATTATGCAATTACTCACGTTTTCTGGGATTCGATAGTAGTAGTAGTCTAATTGCCAGTTCAGTTAAAACAACCAACTGTGATGAGCTTCATTTGGATTAATGCTATGCTACCAATATTCAGGTGTCCCTGGATTAAACGTGTTGAAGCTAACACTAAAACATGAGTCACTTTTAAACATTAACAACAAAGATGAAACTACATCGCGTTATCCTACGCCATACTAACAGCATGTTGAACCAAATTTAAAGTCACTAATCAACTGAGCTAACTTAACAATTATAAAATTCGTTACGAATTCAGGTAGCAGGAATCATTCTGAGTCGAACAGTCCGAGTTTAACAGTCCAGTCTTAATTACAAACCATGATCTACTGAAATTCATGAGATTATATGAGATATAACACAAAATTATCAGGAACTATGCTGCATTTCACTCATCTCCACAAACTCGTAAGCTATATTGAAGCAGTTTCAAAATGTGTACCTGAGAATTGAATCACAACAGAAGAATAGGAGATCAGCAACAGAATAATAGGCAGCAGCACACTGATGCTTAGCACAGCTCAGAAAATACACCAGCAGTCCAGAAATGATTTCAAAAACCAGCAGATTCAAGAACAATTTCGAAAACCAGCTTGAACACACCCACATAAACTCAAAATCAATTTGAATAAACCCAGAACCACTCGAAAAACCAATCAGTAAACCTCAAAGGAACCTCAGCAATCAGAAGAGCAGAGAGTTGATCAAAATTAACCAAAGATCAATGTAACAGTGCTTTTTTTTT
>NW_017674235.1:103190-104183 GCF_001879085.1 Nicotiana attenuata
TCCCAGCTTTTCCTCCAAAAATCCGCATCTACGGTCTTCCTGGCCGCTTCTGCGGGGCCGCTTCTGCGGTCCCTTTTCCACATAAGCGAAAATACCAGCAACCAGCAACCTTTGCCCTTCAAAAATTTCATTTTTGATCCGTTAACCACCCGGAATCCACCCGGGGCCCCGGAACCTCAACCAAGCCTACCAACCAATCCCAAAACACATTATGGACCTGCTCGAGGCCTCAAATCATATCAAACAACGCTAGAACCATGAATTCCACCCTGATTCAAGCTTTATGAACTTTAGAACTTCAAACTTCTATTTCCGATATCTAAACCTATCAAATCACGTCCGATTGACCTCAAATTTTGCGCACAAGTCATATTTGACATTACGAACCTACTCCAACTTTCGGAATCGGATTTCGACCCCGATATCAAAAAGTCCACCTCCGGTCAAACTTCTTAAAAACCTTCAAATTTCTATCTTTAGCCAAATGGCTCCAAAATGACCTACGGACCTCCAAATTCACTTCCGACCGCGCCCCCAACTCCAGAATCACCATACGGAGCTATTCACAGTCTCGGAACCCCAAACGGACATCGATAACACTGAAATGTACTTCAAGCCAAACTTATGAAATTCCTTCTAAAATGCTAACTTCCACAATAGGCGCCAAAAAGCTCCCGGGTTATCCAAAACCCGAACCGGGCATATGCCCAAGTCCGAAATCATCATACGAACCTGCTGGAACCTTCAGATCCTGATTCCGAGATTGTTTACTCAAAAATCCAATCTTAGTTCATTCTTTCAACTTTAAGCTTCTGAAATGAGAATTCTCTTTCCAAATCAACTCTGAACTTTCCGGAACTTAATTCCGACCACGCGTACAAGTCATGATACCTGAAATGAAGCTGTTCACGGCCTCCGATTGCTGAACGGAGCGCTAGGGCTCAAAACGACCGATCGGGTCATTACAGTGCAGTATGTTGGTCTTGTAGGCCT